>NC_089750.1:47133056-47193056 GCF_040412425.1 Macrobrachium rosenbergii | reverse complement strand
AAATCTCCAAGGCAAGATTGGTAAATGAATGAGGTAAGGTGTTTTCTGATTTCAGTATTTGTTTTATCGAAGTGTGACAGGTAGTGAATTGTTGCGTAATGCATGCTTAATGGACTTTTTTAATAGGAAGAGAATTCAACTCTAGACAAAAAGCAAGAGCAAAACATAAGCAGTGCAGAGAAAAAGAACCATGAACTTTTCCCAGTGTTGGAATGGCCAGTGTCTCTGCTAGCCACTTGGTTAGTAGGGTTGTGAGTTAGTTATTTAGCAAGGACTTTACCTTGCATGTGGCAATATTGCATGTTAGCTCAGTTGGGAATTCAGCTTCGTGCATGTAGGCTATCGAGAGAAACAGTGCACAACATTCTTTCAGATAGGTTCCATGGAATTTTGTCAGTCCATAGGAATATCACATTCGGCAACTCTAGTCCTGCTAAAAATAATTCGAGCCACCAAATCTCGCACTGACATCATCAGCTGTCTCGCCTCGCTCCAGATAGTTTCGTTCAAGGAGAAAGTTTCGCCAAAATTCTTAGTTCCTAAAGGAATCGCTGTGTCACTCGTGTATCACTTACCTAAGAATTATTTGCATTTTATTCGCATACAAGAGATTAGTAATTAATTTTGTTTATTGTAATTAAGAAATCTTCTTCTTTTGTCTTAGTGTATGCAGGTCTTTGTAGACGTGACCAGTAGCCATTAGAGTTCGTTTACAACAAACCCTCGTGGTCGAATACCATTCATTGTTCAATGTGTCAACGACTTAAATGATCCAATTCATTTAAGTGTACGCATATCTATTTTGAATTTGCACAAGTAAATTGCAATCACTGTTGTTATAATACAATTCAATTATGCTGGCGAGAACAAAATATATAATTTTTATCTATTTGAGAGCATAGCCAATTTCATTACTTAAAACACAAACTCCTCATCAGTATCATTATGCTACTCATTTGAGAGAGAGAGAGAGAGAGAGAGAGAGAGAGAGAGAGAGAGAGAGAGAGAGAGAGAGAGAGAGAGAGATTTCAGTTATTCTTAAATGTACACTATTCTTTTACCCAATTTCATAGGAGGCGAGTTTTGTTAAAAGTTGGATATATATCACCCAATGAATACAAACTATTGATTTAGAACAGTTGAGTTTTAAAAACAAAACCAGAACCCCAAGGCTATGTGATAAATAAAATCTCTGGGATAGCCTCATATATTCAGCAAGCGCATACATTTATTGCTGTCACAATTTTACGCACATTTGTACAAGTTACTTGTGTAAACTTTCACAAGCCATTCATTAAGAACTTTTAGGTTACTGAGCAGGTGCTCGAGCTGTTTCTTAAAAGAAAAGAAGGGCAATCCAAAACTATTAACAAGACTCTGCATCACAAAACAAACCTGGGTGCAAGTTAAATTAACCACAGTTGAGCAAACTGTACTCCACCATGGGTAATTCTCAAGACTTGCGTACGAACTGCAAGCAACAACGGCACATTGAGTGCAAATCTCCGAGCATGTGTTGATGAATACTGCTAGGCCAGGGCCTGCGGACACCAATCTCACAACCCCACCACGACTTTCTACCTCATGGCAAAAGGGAGTCGACAACCTTTGACTTCCTCCCTCACAGCAAAAGGAAGTCCACAACCTTGTGGATCTTGGGAACTAGCCACCCACGAGTGCCAACCAAAGGATTTCCCTTCACAGTGCCACCAATCTGGTGCATTGCCAACCGATTAACCCACCTCAAATGTCTTCCCGTTTTCTACTACTCATCACGTGTGCTCTGCTTCATGCAAAGTGCCATTTCCTTTCGTACACTTAACTGTGCGTTCAACTAGTGTTGTTCTCCGAAACCCACAGGCACACCAGTGCCAACCAAAAAAGACTCCTGTGTTTTACACAACCAGCACCTGTGCTATTAGACACGGTACCACCCATTAGCATATCCACCAACAATATCAAGAGTCACTATGGGTCCATGAGTCCTATGAAGTTTCACTCACCAAGGACCGTTCCAATTAGTGTGACCATTTAACGGCACACGCAGCCACAGTGCCACCTTTAAACAGGTGCATTCCAGCCTAAGTGTCACCCTCGCAAGGGATACTTCCATAGAGTGCTTTCCCATCCACTCTGCCAAAAGCCAAGTGCCATCCCATGCCATCTCTTGCATAGATCGATTTCCAGCTCATTTCAATGCGCCTTAAGACCCCCATAACATATTACTGGAAAAGTTCCAAGCCTTCATGGATATGGGGAAGGGCGAGGGGCTACAGGGAGAGCACGTAACCCAGTGGGTACAGATGCAGCTTGATCCCATGCTGCAAAGAGAAAGGAAGGAAAGAGAAGAGCAGCAGAAGGAGAGAGAAGAACAACAGAAATATGAATTAGTAAAGGAAGAAAGAGAAAAGAAAGAAAGAGAAGAACAACAGCAGTATGAACTGGCAAAGGAAGAAAGAGAGAGGGAGGAAAGAGAAGAACAATGGCAGTATAAACTGGCAAAGCAAGTAAAAGAAAGGACAGAAAGAGAAGAGCACTGGCAACATGAATTAGGTCTGAAGGAAAAGGAGCTCAAACTGGTGACAGCCCAATAAAACAGTGCCACGGCTCTGGCCTAACAGCAAGCCGCTAACCCCACACCTTCCACACCTCATTCCAATATATCTAGCATTAACTTGCTCATGCCAACAGGGACTGACGAGAAGCCAGAGGCATGGCTGGAAAAGGTAGAAGCGCTTTTCACTAACTACAATACCACAGAGACAGAAAGGGCCTTGCTTCTTGCCAAGCATGTGACAGGTAAAGCCAAGGCTACCCTCTGCACACTGCATAATAGTGCCA
The DNA here is from genome assembly GCF_040412425.1 of Macrobrachium rosenbergii. NCBI lineage: Eukaryota > Metazoa > Arthropoda > Malacostraca > Decapoda > Palaemonidae > Macrobrachium > Macrobrachium rosenbergii. The sequence continues at coordinate 47,190,215 of NC_089750.1, read as the reverse complement.
AGGGGAACATGGATGAGGTTCGTTGGGCCATAAGCAAAGCCTACAAGATTACACCGGAGAAATGGAGGCAAGAGAGGAAGTCTCTCCCGAAGGAAATTGGTCAGACCTGTGCTGAATGGGCCTATTATAAGACCGGGCGGGCCGGCGTTGGCTCGACGCCCTGGCGTGCATGGAATTCGAGGGCCTGTTTAACCAGATGATGCTGGAGGATTTCTTCCAGTATGACCCAGTGTCCCTCACTGTGTACGTCAATAATAAGCAACCCCAGACATTCATGGAAGGCTGTCACATGGCCGATTCTTAAGAAACCTTCCACCCATCTTCCAGCATGTCTCACCAACACATAGTGTCACCCAGTCATTTCTCAGGGCCAGTTTGCCCAAAGAATGGATTCCCTTCCAGTCCTCCAGTATGCAACCACTGTCATAAGACTGGGCATTCCGAGTCTGGGTGTCATTTTAAAGGGGGAGCTACCAGGAAGCTCCCTTTTAAGCCTATCAAGAAGTCCAACAGCTCCTCTCCATCCACCCCGAAGCAAACCTCATGATCCACTGACACCCCAGCCAGTCAAGCCCGTCCACAGGGCCCCTGCAAAGACTGCAGTGTGCCCAATCATTATAGTACTGTATATCCTGACTGCCCACAGCATGGCAAGGGAACAAAACATGCCCACTTTATATCCAGTGCCACGATAGCCAAGCCATGGCCCACCAAGCCTTCTCAGGAGTGGCTCCACTCTCAAGTAGTCATAGTGGCTCCCAGAAGAACTGCCAACTATGGTAAATACAGTAGCAGACATCAGTCTGCTCTTCAAGTCACGAGTGCCAGCCAGTGCCACTAACTACGAAAACAGACGTTAGACCTTAAACTGGGTGAGGACATTACCAAAGAAATTCCTACAGTTGAGCTCAAGGTCATGACACCTTGGAGCACTACAGAGCATTGCCTGGGCGTGTTAGGATCTATTAAGCCAGGGTATGAGTTCCTATTGGGTCAAGATCTTCTCTGGGGATTAACCCCTTCAACACCACTGAGCTGCTTGACAACCTTCATCTCGAAGGACCTGACTGTGGCACCAACCAACAAGAGCACAGCCATGCTGGAAGGCATGCCTCCATCAACTAAATCACCTCCCATATGCCTGCCTTGCAAATGGAAGGGCATTCACAGTGCCAGTATAAGTGCCAGTACAAATCTGAGGGAGAGATGAAGCAAAGCCTCCCTTTAATTGTTTCGATCCACAAAGGCCAATTCCTCCCCTTCCACGAAAGGAAGGCCACCAGAAACTTCCTCAAAGCAAAAGGAAGTCAACAAGAAAACTCCTCCCTCCTCACATAAGGAATTTTCACACTGCCACTGTAAGATGTGCAAAATAAAGGGGCACTCTACGAACTGGTCAGGATGCCCCAGCAAGCAAATAACTTGCATGCCTGCCATAACCAGAGACATTCCTGGAGGCTATGACCTCCTCCTGGGGCAGGATTCTCTGTCTCAGCCCAACTCAAGGTGACACAGGGGCTCTGCACCCCTGGGCTCCTTGTCAGGCACTCCATTCGTAAAATCCCTGCCAGTACCACTTGAGTACCCTGAGCAGTCCCATTCTTCATCCACTACGGACTTCAGGCAGTCACCGAATGTAATTCATGTGCCCTGCCCTGCTTTAGTGCCAGTGCCACATCAAGCCACCTACCTTCCTTCGGAAGACACCCCCCCAATTTACTTGAGTTGGTCATTGCCAATTGTGAGCCACTCATGCCCAATAGTCCTTCTTCCTTGTCACCTCAGTCCACAGAGGATGAACCTCTGATGAACCCTACTACTACGCCTTTTCTGATTGACCAGGAACTGTCCTGCCAGGACACAGAAGCTGTTACCTCCCTTGCTTCGGTTGTCACAGCAGCCCAAGTAGAGAGCCTTTCTACAGGCCACATTGATGCCACAGTCACTTACAGTGGCCCTACCACCGATGAAGCTAGTCAAGCCACCCACACAATGGATTGCCTAAAGCTCGCACTACCCAGTTCCATAGCCTCTAGCATTACCCCTGACTTCACTCCCGAAGGCACTCCTGTGCCTTCCCCAGAGTAGGTGCCCCCATCACCTCCTAGGACCCTTGCAGGTAGACCTTGGAGGAACCCAAAGAAGAAGAGAAAGGGGCAGGAAAGGCCCAATTAGCCTATTAGAGCCACTAGCTCTCCTTGGCACTCATGTCCCATTTGGCACAGTGCTTCCTATCACAGAGTGATCCTGGCACCTACCAAGAGAAGGTAGCATGGGTGCTCTCTGAACGGGTAAATCCCAGTACAACATCATTGCAGGAGGAGTACTTACAAATCCTAACATGCCTTAGAGGCACTAACATCTTAGACAAGATCCTGTAAAATAGTAGTAGTAACCTGCAATTTGTAGTAATAAAATATTGTTCTATATGTTAGAGCCATTGAGCTGCTATGGCACTCTTGACAGAGTGCCTCATTTTAGTAGAATATATACCTGGCACCTAAAACCTAGAGGAGGCTTGGGTACCTCTCTCATGGGTTCTACTACCAAATTAAGTAGGATGAAATGAATTAGAACTACCCTCTAGCAAGCTGAAGGACACGTCCTAGCCACTCATACATTCTGTTACATTCATTAACACCTCATGTTACATGTTCCTTTTCAAATGTTTTGCAGATGTCATAGAGTAAGAAACTTTGTGCTTTGTAACAGTACTGCATGTAGTTAGATCATTGTCACTTATCCCTCCTAGAAGTTAGGTATATCACCTTAGTTATCTCCATTAAAGGGAAGGAATTAACATAACCAAGATGGCAGCTCGTTTTAGGGCAGACCTTCATTCCCGAAAGAGAGTGGAATGTCTGCTTAAAGGGGGGCCTATTACAGACATCCACTTCCATCATCTAAAGGTTTATTTATTGTAGGGGTTAGAATCCTGTGCTTTAATGGATGGCCACCCAGGAACTACACACAGACTTGTGAAAGGGTACTTTTAAGTGTGTCACTCTCACTGGGTCCAGGTAGGAAATTACATTGTTCAGGAGGGAGCACTTGACGCTAGGGAAACTGAACGTCCCAGATTTTAATAACTTTTTTTCATCTACCTTCTAGTGTGCGAGCTCTGGTACTGTTCTCGAATGTTCTTTACAGATACCAACCGATGCTTCTGTTTTGAAGGAGATGGAATCTGCCCTCAGGCAAGCTCGACAATCATATCAGGAAGTCAGGACCTGCACTCGCTCTCAGTCTTACTCAGTCCACCTTTCAGAAGTCATGGTGTATTCCCTAGCCGTGTCACGTGCACGACACTCTTTCTGTGAACTGGAAACCATAAGGCTACAAGCAGCCAAACCACAAGTGGCTCGTGAAGTCTAAAGGAAGACAATGCAAGTCACCAGCCATTATTGCAAAGTGCACATTACAAGGGCAACCCATGGTACATCTGTTGGTATTCGAGTGTTACCAGTTCTCTTCCTTGTCCTGAATCTCTTATTTCATTTCATAATTTCTCTCTCCAGTAAATACTCTTTGATATACCATTACCCAGTCTTAAGTGCTTCCTTGTGTGAATCAAGTTCGTGAACTAATTGTCCCTTGCTCGTTGAGAACCTTAAATCATTCCTCCCATGTGCTTATAATTGCTATTGAGAGAACCACATTTAAACAAAGCTTTACCTGGGATTATCCTATTTCCAGACACGTATTATATCACTTGCCCTCGTCTTCCTGAACATCTATGTTGCCCAGAAGAATTCTGCCCTGCTGCTGCAGGTGTATCAACGTGCAATATAACAAGGGAACTATAATAGTAATTGAATTTCTTAGGGAACTAAAACCTGTCTTACCTGAGCCACTGGCTCTCTGTTGAGCTGTAAATGTTATCATTAATTTCCTTATTGCAAGTAGAATCAGTATTTGTTTTGCTGTTAAATTCTATCACTGATTTTCTTTATTGAGAGTTGAATCAGTATTCTGTTATTTGAAATTCCATAATCTGTGTGTAGTAAAGTAGAATCTTGTACTGGTCAGAACTTTCAATTGACGACCTACCATTATTTTTATGTAATTTTATTTCTTCATGTGTCTATTGGCATTTATGGCTGACCACAGTGAGTGTTGTTCAAGGCTTAGCTTAAATAATGTTTTATTAAAGTAACAAAAAGTGGCCAAACGTTATATATATATATATATATATATATATATATATATATATATATATATATATATATATATATATATATATATATATATATATATATATATATATATATATATATATATATATATATGTGTGTGTGTGTGTGTGTGTGTGTGTGTGTGTGTGTGTGTGTTTGTGTGTGTGTGTGCGTGATTTGGGGGTAGATACAAGTGTGATAAATGTGTATTTTACCATAATTCATGAAACAGTTAGTGAAAACGATGCCCAGTAGGGAGCCCATCACTACTTGGTCCTTTTAATTATATATGTGCTTTTTGTTGGTGAAAAAGAGGTTATTCATCCGTATTTCCACTTTGGATCAGGAGGCGTGTTGTGAGAAATTTAGCTTTGGGGTAGCATGATTGTATAGAACTGTTAAAGGATATTGTTTTTCATCACATCCATGGAGCACATTCACAAATATAGAATCCAGTCCATGGAGTTATGTCATGAGTAGAGAAACCTTAATGGCCTCAAGATACCAGCAGAGAAGTATAGGCTCCACGTGGGGTCATGATGAGATCAACTTTTCGTCTAATGATAAGGAATTTCTGGAATTTTTGGTCTTGATATTGGCAGTGTAACCAAACTTATAGTCAGCAACGGTGGTGGTTGTTATGCAAGTGATGCCTCTTATGGCATAACTACTTCAACAGCATAGTTGGCCTTGCAACTAATATTCTCAATTGGGTTCCTGGTGAGACACTGGATTTTTTTTTCTTATCAAAAGAATTAAGTGTACTTTTTCTTATCACCATATAAACTTCTATCAAGTTTATATGGTGATATCCAGTACTCTCCAGACCTTTTGGTAGCCTCTGGGAGTTGACAGTTAATGATGATGCCCCAGTGTCCAACCCTCAACAGAGGCAAATGAAAGGTTTCCCTATTTAATTGTCAGCTCTATGCAGTAACAAGTGACTTAGAGAGAATTAATATATATCTTAACACTAAGACACATGAATTCATACCAATGAATGCCAGCAGAAGGTAGCCGGCATTCTTCTGAACAAATTAAAATTTCTACAGCTCATAAGGATATTAATCGTGATCCCAACTGCCATACTGATGAAACTAAGTCCCTAAAAGCCTCAGCCCACCCTCCTTGCCATGAGAGACCATAATGTTGCAAAATTCATGGCAATATCAAGACCTATAAGCCAGGTAATCCCATATACATTATTATTAGACAGATGCCTGACCATCATTATCATCAGGCAAAGAAGCTTGATTAACACTCCCTGACTCCTCTTCTGTGCACTTGTTGAATACCATCAAGGGCTCCCTTCTACATGCAATTTTACCATCTCTGGTTGTGGAGTCCTTATTTATAGATATGTTTGTAAATGAATCTATGGACCATATCGTAAACCAGATCCTTAGGGACAATATCATCTCGTACTACAACTTTAGATCATACCAGATAATATTCACAGCGTTACAATAGGCTCCCCAATTGGCCTCCTCCGCCTTAACTTATGTATGGCATAGTTGAAGACTGCATTCTCCAACGCAAATCTGAACTCACCACTAAGTCCGATTGTATCAATGACCCCATCAATACAAACAGCTAAAAAAATTGCCCATCACCACACTACATTTCAGGAATGCAGCACTCTTCTATATGATTTGCAAACAAACTGCTGAAAGCCAAAATGATAGCAATCAGAAAAGTAATAGACAATAGTGAAAAGGCAAAATGCTGGACAAGTCAAAATACTTACAAACGCAGAATGCCTATAAGTCAAAATGCTGACGAGGCAAAATGTCAAAAATTTAGACTACCAGAACACTAAAATGCAATGCCATCAATGCCAAAAGTCTTAAGGCTAACAATCAAAATGATAAAAAAAAAAAAAAAAAAGAATTAATCCATCAAATCATATTTTTATTAAAATGCAAAACACGCAACTCCGATAAAAGATTAATCTTTCATTGTAAATGTCAAATAATTTGTAGCATATTGGTGTTCACTTTAAAATATGATATAATGATTTTTTTTTTGCAGCAATGCCTCACGCTTACAGGTAGGTCACTCACACAATTGACTGTAGCATTGTCGCTGTACCCGGTTGCGTTGCATGCTGCATTTTTCAATGGTATTTGAGGCACAAGTGAAGCTCATATTGAAAAATGAGAACTGTTGTGTAGAAACTTTTATATAAACTACAAATTACAATTCTAACTTTGCACTAAGACCATTTTGCCATGTTTCCAATAAATATGAGAATCCTTTTTCTGTTTTCAGAATAAGAATCACATTCAAACAATGTTTGGATAACATACTATATGCTTTAGCACTCTAAACCAGTGGCTTAGCCAAACACTAATTAAAAACCAAAGTAGCCAAATAGTAACTTCATTTATTAAAGATAAGAAAATGGTTATTATGAATATTACTATTATTATATTTTATTGCTGTTGGCGTTATGATAGTTAATATAGGAATTCCCTTAGAGACTTCAACACCAACACATTCACTTGAACAAGATCATCAGAATCATTCCTCATTATAAGAACCAAAATCCTAATCTCCTGATAAAAAATAACCCCACTGAACTATGAATGATCTGTTGAAGAAGATGAGGGTTAGCCTGCTAATTCCATGAATTCATACACTGAAGATTCCCAGGTGCCCCAGTCATTATTATTATTTTGTTTGTTTTCACTCTGATTGCTATTATATTGACTTCCAGCATCCTGTTTGCAAATGATGTAGGAGGGTGCTGCATTCCTTGAACATACTTGGTTGATGGTCAATTTTTCCATGGATGTTTGTCCTGATTGTATCATCAACATAATCTGACTTAGGTAGTGGGTTCATGTTTGTGTGGAAGAATACATTTTGCAACTATCTCATAAAAGAGTTAAGGACGAGGAAGCCCATTGGGTAGCCTATCGTAGCTGTTGTTCAATATATATATATATATATATATATATATATATATATATATATATATATATATATATATATATATATATATATATATATATATATATATATATGTGTGTGTGTGTGTGTGTGTGTGTGTGTGTGTGTGTGTGTGTGTGTGTGTGTGTGTGTGTGTGTGTTCAAGTGAGTGCCATCAGAAGCACAAAGCCAGTGCCCATAGTAATATTCTAACTGGGTAGAACCATATTTAGATCATCAGGATCAATGGAATCGTTCTCAGTGTCTATTGACGGCATCCTTAAGGCATTTTATATATTATAGTTTAAACCACCCTAGAACGTGACTTAGACGATGTAGCTCTTTCCACTACTCTCCGAAGACCTTTAATAATTACACTCCACAAGAGGAATGCCCCAGAAAGGCCTGCCCCAGAACACTAATGACATCCAAGCCAAACCTTCAACAGTTGTGGAGATTACAGAAACAAAATCTTCACAACAGCTAGGCAGGTTGAAAAGAGAAGGGGCCAGGTAATAAAAGGTAAGGATAACGATGACACACCATGACCACGTCTTTGTTTGACGCTCTACATACCTTCAGAACCAAAAATAAATAATTTAATATTGTACTTGAAAACTTTGTTGTGACCATGTAATCTGCATAAGGACGAAGTGTTCTTAAGCTTTAAAACATTAATCTATAAACTTTAGATGTAGTACGAAAATTAGTTACTCAGCCTTGTCCATGGCTGTGTGAGTACAAATGATAAGATGAATATAGATCATCTTCTCTATCATTCATGTCTCACATGAAATGGAAATTAGGACACATATAGAAGGTGGAGTACAAAATTAACTATGCTGCTCCAGCCATATTATCTACAAACTATTATTATTATTATTATTATTATTATTATTATTATTATTATTATTATTATTATTATTATTATTATTATTATTATTATTATTATTATTATCTTCCATCATAATAATTTTGCACCAATGATCATTCCTTCACACCATGTCATATTTTCTACAATTTTCTGCATTTTTGCTTCTCTAGCCTAGGAAATGGGTTTAACTCTACCTTCCTTGATGAATGTCCAGAAGGTAGAAGGAAAAGTTGTTTTTTTCTGAACTTACTTTACAAAGATAACTTAGTTTTCAATAAGAAGATTAACGGTACTAGATTTTCTAGCAAGAAAAGATTTGTGACCAATTTCAGAAGGTAGAAGGAAATTTTTTTTTTTAACTTACATTACAAAGATAACTTAGCTTGCAATAAGAAGATTAACAATAGTAGATTTTCTAGTGAGAAACGATTTGTGACTACTTTCAACCGTTCCATGATACCTTGTGGTGTGCAGTTTCACAACACTCTATCCGAGAACTAATCAGCTGCTGTGGTGGATTAGTGTAGCATTGCTACATTGCTAGGCCCATGGATAGCGCCCAGCTTAAGGCTTATCATTCCACCATGCTGTAAATGGGTACCAGCTTCAATTGGAGTCAAAGAAGGAAGTATGTTTATGCTTGTTTGCATGCTTGAGTGCCGAAGCGTGTGCTTAAGTCTGAATGACTGGACAAGAGGGAGTGGATGCTTGTACTTTATGCATAGTATCATTTTTGTAGCTTTAAACAATTTTCCAATTTGTAGCCAAGTTTCTTTTTTACAAGAAACGCAGACAGAATAATTTCTGTGGTGGATTATTCACTGAGGCATCTCGATTCTTTGTTTTTAAGAGTTATTGATAGGTTTTTTCTATATTTTCATGAGTTTGAAGTTAATGTTGTAATGAAATAATTGACTGGGCAAGAAGGCAAATGAGTTTATGAAACAATTGACTGGCCAAGGACCCAAGTGAGTTCATAAAACAACTGACTGGCTAAAAACCCATGTGAGTTTATATAACAATTGACTGGCCAAGAACCCAAGTGAGTTCATAAAACAACTGACTGGACCAGAGCTCAAGTGAGTTTGTAAAACAATTGACTGACCAAGAACCGAAGTGAGTATGCCGGGATATGAAATAACTATCATCCAAAAAACCGGTTGTTAACGAAATTATAGTAACTGACACAGTTATGCGAATAATCATTAGCTAAAATACCAGTTCAGTTGCTCAGAGAACCAAGAAGCAGCGCACATTTTATCAGGATTGTCGCCTTGCAAGACATTCTAAAAAAATTTTATATTCTTTGAGCCATATATATTGTAAGAATGACTACACAATTCTTCGGAAAGTCCATTTTATTCTTTAATATTACCAGTCAAGGGCTGATTTTTAAGAGAACTTCTGGTTCTCTGCTTTAACCTCTTACTACCCACGACAGTCTAATTGCAACACGATTGCATATTTGTAAGTTGTCTGACAATCTTAGAAATATACTAACAGATAAGGAATTTCCTGCTTCCATTGCCAACTTCTCTACAAATTCAATCAGTCAGTCCATAGAAAAACAATGGCAGAAGGATGATTTGTCTATTTACTTTCTTGTTGTCCACTGATATTTTTGCGACACTTCCATGTTAAGGAAAATGCCATAATTTTCAGTTTATGAATTAAATGTCATATGCCCCTGGTTTTCCTGCTAGGTTGTTGATTTCGAAATTACTTTCATGGTTACTGAAAGGTAATAATAATGTACCTCACATTGATAGTTGTTTTATCAAATTTACTCTAACCCCAGCCCTCTTCCGCAGTCCTCCTTGATGAGGTCATTCTTATTGCCCTAATTGGCAATTGACGTATCCATAATCGGATCATTATAGGGGAAAATGAAAACCGAATCTGTCCAGTAGTATGCAACATATCATACTGTTTTAGTCAAAAGTTCAGTTGCTTCTATATTCCTTTTATATAAGCGTCTTTTGGACTGTACTGCTAAATTACATGCAGTTCACAACATATTTATTCATTTTCACTTTGTAGAATTCGTTTTCCCACATGACGTGAATATTTGACTCATTTATTAGTAACTAACTGCTGATTGACTAAAAATCCATTGCTGCTATGATTTTCCAAGTAAATCTAAATAGATAAAGAATAAGATTTTAACCAGCCTCTTACATCCTGGGTTTCATGGAGAACTATTATTATTATTATTATTATTATTATTATTATTATTATTATTATTATTATTATTATTATTATTCCACGGACCGACTGTGAAAGAAACACGAGCTAATATTTATGTTTTGCAAACTTTGTTGGCGGAAGTCAGACGACATAACGGCCAGTATTGATTTTTTTGAGAGCTCAAAAGATTTTCTCCAGAAGGGATGAAAGTCAAATCCCTCTATTTTCACGTATGATTAGCACATCCAATCACATAGAAATCATTAGATTGATATTAATCCATAAGAAAATCAGGGCGTCGCGACCATGTTTATTTCGTAGCATGGCTTAATTTTTTTAAGCTCTGGAAACTTTCTGAGCCAATTTGTTCAATATTATTTAACTTTGCTGTGCAGGTTACCATAGGTGAGGCAAGGCAGATCATGTAGAAAAGTCAGTTCACTCACATACGCCTGATCACTTGAGAAATACACACACACACACACACACACACACACTCTCTCTCACACGAAAGCCTAGTTCTTGCTGAGGAAAATGTTCAAAGCCTAGTCCTTTTTTTTCCGTTATTTTTCATCTTATTTGGCAAAGTGCACTTGAAAGTGGTTGGCAGCTTGCTGTTGAATGGTTAAATGTAACATGTTCAAATAACATCGTCACCTTTCTTTTTACAACTTGATGATCCCCATGAAAGCTCATTTAAAGACTCAAATGCATATTATGTGTATTAATAAAGCTACCGATGTAAGAGAGACTAAATGTGCTCACAAGTCCAAAAGTCAAAAGCAAGGTCACCGAAGTCAACGTCTTGAAATGGGTTTAGGATACACACTACTTCATAAAGAACGCTCTTAAATATTTTCCGTATAGTTTAAGGCAAACTGAAACAGAGCACACAAACTATTAGAAGAAACAGGGGAAACACCCTTCAAGGGATGTCTTCCGTAGGAAGCCTTCTCCTCCAACCCTGTGGTGAGGCCCTCCTCAGTTGCTGCTTTCTGAGTGAGGAGCCCTGACTTCTCCTGCAAGTTAACGCCAGGGGATGCCCTCCCATTACTAGGTAGCCTGGAAGTAGGCACCCCTAGGGTATGGCCTCTCTTCCTGAGGCCCTCCTCTGGGGATTCTTCCCAGCCTGGCAGGAGCACTGCCTTCCTCCTGGGAAGGCTGCCCCGAGGAAGAGCAGCTTGCCGAGAGTTCCCTGGTTCTCTCTGGGAAGATATCCCAGAGAAAGGGTAACCTGACCGCCTCGTGTTCTATTAGATGTTGTAAATGATTATTTTGTTGTAAATGATTATTTTCACAAAATGCTACATGAAGGACATTGGTATTAAACTTCTAAATATTAAGTACATAAAGAACCTGCAGCCTCTTGAAAAAAATTTACTCTTCAAAATAGGCTCCTAAGTTCTGAAAGGTTCCCTAATTGCACTAAATGTAATTTTGGGACCTACGTGGGATGTACCAAGCGCCCACTTAGGTACGCATCGACTCTCATAGGGGTGTCAGCCACCGTACAGGCTTAGCTTTAAGCAAAAAAGAAAATAGTGCCATTAGACTTCATGCTATATCTTGCCACCATCACATACAATACAGTGATTTTCAAATACTCGGACAAACAAAAAACAGTCATTCGCTTCCCTTTTTAGAGTCCCTCCATATTAAACAACAATCACCAACACTCAATAGCCAAACCACCTCTGTTCCATTGTTCATTGCATAGTTTGTTTTTTTTTCTTTTTCTTTTTTCCTCACACCATTTCACCCTCTTCCATTCGCAGTCTTCTAACTCGCCCAGTTGTCATTTAACTACGACATGAACAGTAGGTTCTCCAGTATTTTGTATTGCATTATAATTTTTCTTTTATTATTTTGAATATTAATTTTTTTCTCTCTCTCTCTCTCAGTATTTATCTTCTCAGTGATTTTATTTGACGATTTCTGTTTAGTACGTGATTTCTTATTACTTAGTCATTGCTCTTTTGCAGTTAACTTAGGTTTTTATGTTCCTTTTTACTTTATATTATTATGTATTTTAAAGTTTTGTCAATTATATATAACTGTTTTAATACTTTTAGATTTAGTCAATCGGTATAGTTTTCTTACTGTTTCTCTATATTTCTTTTATGTAATTCTATGGATAAGTGACCCTGATGATGGGAAAAGTTATGTATTCCCGAAAGCTCGGCTGTGCCTCTGTTGATTCCTAAGAAATAATAATGTCTGCAATTTTACCACGTCCTCTGGCTATCCTGTTCCTCCTTAAATTGAAGTTTTCTAGAAACGACAGCATAACCAGTAATATATATATATATATATATATATATATATATATATATATATATATATATATATATATATATATATATATATATATATATATATATATATATATCAAGGATTTTTGATGCAAGTGATAAATAATGTCTAAAATGATATAGATAATCTAGTAATAAACCTTGAATAACAATAAACCACAGTATATAATAAACTGGTAGAATATAAGTGCTAACGTATTGTTGAAGTCCCAAAAAATCCTGTTTTTTTTCAAAAATTATCCAGTGTAATGGAAGAATCAAAACACACACACAATCATATGTATGTGTATATATATATATATATATATATATATATATATATATATATATATATATATATATATATATATATATATATATATATATATATATATATATATATATATATATAAATATATATGAGTGTGTGTGTGCGCGTGTTTGATTCAGTATTACACTGGATCATTTTGGCAAAAGCAGGATTTTTCTGGTACTTCAACAGTACGCCATGTTACAACATAATTCTACCAGTTTATTGTATCTGATGGTTTATTGTTATTCAAGGTTTATTATTAGATTATCTATATCATTTTAGACATTATTTATCACTTCTTGCATTAAGAACCCTTGTACACATCAGTTCTGACTACTTGCATCATTCCACCTACTAAAGAAAATTCCTAGTTAAGCACTTGTATAGAGAATAGACATCCTCTCTCTCTCTCTCTCTCTCTCTCTCTCTCTCTCTCTCTCCTCTCTCTCTCTCTCTCTCTGCACATGAGGAAGAGAAAGAAATTTAGAAAATGCATACAAAACGATGTTTATTTCATCTGGGATAGGGAAAATTGAAGCAAACTGCTGCTATGAAGTCATTTACAGCAATAATTTGTTTTCTTGTTTTCAAATTTACTAAGCTGTAAGTCACTGTAGTTTGCTTAAATAAATTATATTTTCTTACTGTCAAAGATGCCTTTGAGTGTTTTTATTTCTAGCCAGAGTATCCCCCAGCTGCAGTAAGAGGATTCGGTGAATGTCATAAGGGATTTGCATCTCCCTTCACCCGCTCCCGAAACAGAATACAGATCTTTGCATATTGCATCCCGCAGCAACCAAGCATAATCCTTTCAAATTGGTTTCACTGGTCATTTTGCCGGTCTGTTCTACTTTAAATTTGCAGTTACTTTTCTAAGTTTATCAAGTACTGTTTAGAATGTCTTGTATAGCTATTCGTAATAAATGGTTGCAGCACATGAGATGTATCTTTGACACCATGGTAAGCTTGTTGTATTAAATCTATATATTTGTGAAACAGATAATTTTCAAACCATATATATATATATATATATATATATATATATATATATATATATATATATATATATATATATATATATATATATATATATATATATATATATTGGTGAGTGCACTAAATGTATCAATATGATGAGGTATACAAATATTTGTATTTAATTCAACGAACTTACTATGGTGGCAGAGATGCACTATGAGCATTTTCACATTGCATCAGTTAGGACTTTAATATTTTGATTCCGTCTATTTTGCTGTATATCGAACTATAGTATAGGCTGTGATGACGAAAAAACTATATATCTGCTTCCAGAAGCACGGCAACGAACATACGAATTGGTAGTGTGGTGTTTTTCTTCTCATTTAAACTTTTCTTTCTACTGAATAAATGGTTGGCATTATACATACACACACACACACACACATACAAAACACACACACACACACACACACACACACACACACACACATATATATATATATATATATATATATATATATATATATATATATATATATATATATATATATATATATATATATATATATATATACATATATATATATATATATATATATATATATATATATATATATATATATATATATATATATATATATATATATATATATATATGTGTGTGTGTGTGTATATATATATATATATATATATATATATATATATATATATATATATATATATATATATATATATATATATATATATATATATATACATATATATATATATATATATATATATATATATATATATATATATATATATATATATATATATATATATATATATATATATATATATATATATATATATATATATATATATATATATATATATATATATATATATATATATATATATATATATATATATATATATATACATATATATATATATATATATATATATATATATATATATATATATATATATATATATATATATATATATATATTATATATATATATATATATACATACACACACACACACACACACACACATATATATATATATATATATATATATATATATATATATATATATATATATATATATATATATATATATATATATATATATATATATATATATATATATATATATGTACATACACACACACACATACACACACACACACACACACACATATATATATATATATATATATATATATATATATATATATATATATATATATATATATATATATATATATATATATATGTGTGTGTGTATATGTATATAATATATATGTGTGTCAATGTGTGTGTGCGTATATAATGTATGTATAATATATGTAATATGTACAATGTATATGTGTGTGTGAGGGTGGACCAGAAACCAGTTCACTCTAACATATTTCTTTATTTCCAACTTTTCGTAATAATTTCTTTGTTACATCATCAGGGATCTGTTGAATAATGAATAAATTACTCAAAAATTACTGTAAAAGCTTTAAAAATCATAGGAAAAATAAAATTCACCAAATACAATACAGCTAAAACCACACAACAGAACAAAAGACCGCTAACCAACCTTTGGTAGAGAGAGCAAAAGACAGAATGCTTTGAGAGAGTTAAGTCAGGTAAAGTTGAGTAGAGGAGTTTTGGGTATTTAACTGGTGGGCTAGTTGTTTGAAAAACAATGACTCAAGTATAGGCAATTCGTGAGGATTTGCTGTTTGGCCTATTATGCTGAATCCATTTCTCTCAATAAGAGTTTTACAAATTTTTCAATGAGCTCTGATATTAGAATGTTCTGGATTTGAGAGCCTTCAACCAGTGCGCAAGCTTATTCCACGATGGGAGTCAATTCTGACCCTCAGTAACCTCCTCATGGATCCGACATATGTCCCAGAGTTAAATACCCAAACATTCTCTACTCAGCTTTACCAGAGTCAACTCTCTCTAAAGCATTTTGCCTTTTGCTCTCTCTACCTAAGGTTGATTACTGGTCTTTTGTTCTGTTGTTTTTTTTTTTTAGCTGTATTGTATCTGGTGGATTTTATTTCTCTTATGATTTTTGAAGCTTTTACATTAACTTTTTGAGTAATTTATTCATTATTCAACAGATCTCTGATGTTGTAATAAAGAAAATTATTACAAGAAACGTTGAAATAATGAAATATATATATATATATATATATATATATATATATATATATATATATATATATATATATATATATATATATATATATATATATATATATATGAGGAGGAACAGGATAGCCAGCAGATGTGGTAAAATTGCAGACATTATTATTTCTTAGAATATAAACGAGGCACAGCCGAGGTATTGTAAAGGAACACATGAATTTTCCCATCATCGTTTATATTCTAAGCAATAATAATGTCTGCAATTTTCCCAACTCTTCTGATTATCCTGTTCGTCCTTAAATTGACTGCCTAAGGCCTTGTTTCCAGAAGACCTTCAAAGATGCCTTCTTAATGGCATCAGGCAATGGGCAAGGGAGGAGCCATAAAAGAGAAAGTTGGTGCTGCACCACGCGGGCCATGGTAAGCTCCCCACGAGGTCTGACTGGATGCCATGTGCTCTATATAGAAAACAAGGCAAAGATTGACCTTTTGCTCCATCTATATGGATGCCTATGTGTTTCTCAGAACTCCACCTAGGACAGATGTCCTTACCTTTTCCTGTCTCTTGTAACCTCCACATGTTCGACCCCGAGGTTTGAACCAGTATTCTTTTGTAGTGGCATCCAATTAATTCCCTCCTCCAGCATCGGTGCCCTATTGAACGAGGACATTATCATCTTGACAAAAGTAATGTACTGGAATAAGGTTTCATAGTCAGTCACTATTCCTGTTATTTCTCTGTCTCATTTATTTTCCACTTCCATCGTGTGATCACCTTCAGTAATTTGTGTTGGAGCATCAAGTATTAACGTAATTATGCATTTAGTGTTGAACTGAGTTATCTGGTACCATCTGTGCATTCCCTCAGTCCCCTTTGACTGCCTTATTGTTCTTGCAAGTAAGCATCTTGCATATATTGCAGATAGGCCTCAGCTGTGGAACCACTCGGTTCTATTCTCGTGCTATGGCCTTATGCCACCCCTCAATCTACCCCTCTGCAATGTTCCTGTTATGAGGGCATCATCGGTGTAGAATATTTTCTCCTGAATAGATTTCACTCATTTAGCAGGACCTTATTATTGCCTACCCAGTGATTCATCATTCTTCTGATCTGTGTTTATTATGTAAATATAATTAACAAAGAGAACCCTGAGTTTACATAATCTTCCCTCACATGAAGAAGGACTAAGCCATAGTATTTCCCTTGATTTGTTTGTCTAAGAGGTTTAGTCAGATGTTTTAATGAAATGCAGCAGATTTCTTGAT
The DNA here is from genome assembly GCF_040412425.1 of Macrobrachium rosenbergii. Lineage (NCBI taxonomy): Eukaryota > Metazoa > Arthropoda > Malacostraca > Decapoda > Palaemonidae > Macrobrachium > Macrobrachium rosenbergii. Next base: position 47,173,054 of record NC_089750.1, on the reverse strand, counting down.
AATGTAAAGAACTCCCTGCTATCATCCGTTGCCGTCTAGAATCAAGTAAGTATCTAAGGTATATTTATAGCAATTGGTGTACCTTCCCAGCGTACATGCAAGTTGCAATAGCAACTTATCAGCTGAATAGCAACTGCTAAGCTTGTCTGCATAGTTAGAGACGACCCTGGTATCATACCCCCTGCATTAGCAAGTTCCACAGCATAAGTACATGTCGAAATATTTTGTTTAGGTTTATGCTAGGCGTGAAAAGTGACTGCAATCAGTGTAAGGAAATTGATAGCCACTTACATACCAACTGAGTTCATAGAAGAGAGAGCGCATTAACCATTCCACGAGGTTTTTGTGCTATCGCATGTTAGCTGCATGTTTTAAGAATAGGAAGCTATGGAGCAACTCAGTCAAAGAGTTAATGAAAAAGGAATAGAGCCCCTATTCCTTCATCCATGTAATAAGGACAATTTGAAAGTCCCGAATTCCCAGATAGGCACACTGTAGGCGACCACCAAGGGTTTGATTCCAGCTATTTTCATATCGATGGATTTATCATCTATCTCTCTCTCTCTCTCTCTCTCTCTCTCTCTCTCTCTCTCTCTCTCTCTCTCTCTCTGGCTTAATCAATAGGAAAAGCTGGGAAGTATTTATGAATCTAAATTCCCGCTCTCACGACAGGAAAATAGTAATTCCGACCGGAATCTTCAATTCCAGACCACAAGGTTCATCCCTAACCATCCGCCTCTTTAATTTTGAGTTCCACTGGGAATCCCATTGTTATAAACAATGCACGCACAGTGCTCATATATAGATCCCTTTCTTTCGTTTGGTAATTTTACCCATACGTCCGCGCACCTCACTGCATTTTGAGAGTAATAAACTTTTAATTCTTTAACTGGGTAGGATATTACTCGGCAAGCCCGTAGTATTCCTGTAAATTTATTTGTTGGCGAATATATCAGCGAGAATTTCCTCTTTCAGTAATTATTGTGGGAGCCTCCGAAAGTGGGAAAAAGGGTTGTCCAGGCAAGCTAGACAAGTGGTCAAGAGTTCCCCCTCCTCCACCCACCTGAGTCACTCATTGACAGCAGATGTCACGAGACCAGAAGTGAGCATTTGAGGACTATTATTAGTCATCTGCGAACTAGTATTTGTTTTGATATCAGAGAATAACAATTTCTTCCTTTCCCAACGCATAACTTCTCAGCAGTCCAGACTGTCCCGTGCATGTTAAGATTAAGCAGTTTGTCTTACCCTAGTGTGTTGGAGATTTTAATATTCGATAGGATCGATGTACTGTTTTCATCACACCACATTTAAATTATTTGGCAGTGCAAGGAAATTTTCTTACACACCATAAGTGTATAACCCGCAAGCCTTTTATTATTTCTGCTGCGTCTCTCCACATATAAAACATACATAAAGGCTTATGTTAGCTTGGGCTAAATTTTTGTTCATTAAGAACCCTTGAGTCTTTCAGACACCCTGAAATTTGAGTCTTATTTAGACATACTAATTTTCGATCATTAAGAACCGCTGAGTCTTTCAGACACCCTGAAGTTAGAGTCTTATTCAGACACATTAACTCTCATTCATTATGAACAATTGAGTCTTTCAGACACCCTGAAATCCGAGTCTTATTCAGACATATTGATTTACATTCATTATGAACAATTGAGTCGTTGCAGACACCCTGAAATTTGTCTTGCTCAGACATATTAATTTTCGTTCATTTCGAACAACTGAGCCTTTCAGACACCATGAAATTGGGTCTTATTCAGACATATTAATTTTCGTACATTCCGAACAAATGAATCTTTTCAGACACCCTGAACCGTGTCTTATTCAGACATATCAATGAAATTTAAGTCTTTCCAGACAACTGAGTCTTTTCAGGCAACGTGAGTCTATTCAGACACCCTGAATCTGTTCATTTTGAACAATACTGAGTCTCTTCAGACATATTGAACCTGTTCACTCAAACAGCCCCGAGTCTTTTAAACATTGTAACTAGTTCATCATGAACAAAGTTGAGTCTTTCGAGACACCCCGAGTCTATTCAGACACCCTGAATCTGTTCATTTTGAACAATATTGAGTCTCTTCAGACATATTGAACTTGTTCACTTGAACAGCCCTGAGTCTTTTCGGACTTATTGATTTTCTAAAGGGTCACGCCCGTATAAGCGTTATCTCAAGATGTCTATAACATCCAAAGCCCAGCAAAATGAGGACTTCAAGTTCTACATGTCCGCTGGAAAGGACATGGGACTGTCAGGACAAGCCATGAGGGAGTGGATCCAAGAAAGAGTAGACGATGACAAGCCAGAAAGAAAGCCAGAAAGAATATTCTGGGAGAAACGAGATAAGGCAGAAAGAATAGCCCAGGAGAAACGAGAAGAGGCTGAAAGACAGGAGAGGGAGAAAGAAAGAACTCAGCAGCTTTCAATGGTAATTCACGACATGCACAACACACCAACACCCTCTCCTCACTCAACCCTCAGTGCAGTGTAGGCTCCCTCATAAGAAAATGGGACGAAGCCAAGCCTGAGGCCTGGCTCGACCATATTGAAAAGGTTCTGACGACCTATCAGCCCTCTATTGTAGAAGTGCCTCTGATCTTGAGAAAGCACATTGAAGGGAAGCATGCCATTGCATTCAATGCTTTCCCTGCTGAGGATCAAAGAAATCTTGACCTTGTCCACCAAGCTTTTGAAATAACTCCTGACCATTTGAGGAAAAGTTGGAGAAATATGCCCAAGGAATCAGGCCAAACCTGGTCTGAGTGCATCTTCAAAAAGATCCAGACCCTAAAACCATGGCTAGAATCTCTCAAAGCCACTAGTGTGGAGGATGTCCTCAAACTCTTCCAGCTTGAGGACTTCTTATTTTTTGGGATAAGGTGCCTAAGACAATGGTTGAGTGCTGTCATTGGGCTGACATATGGGATACACATCACCCCTATCTTAGTTCCCATGGACAAAAATTATATCCCTCCTTGCCTGCCTCAACCAACTCCCCGCAATCTCCCAAAGTGAGCATCCCCATAAGAAATCTGTGTGTGGGTATTGTAAGAGAACAGGGCACACCACTGAACAATGCCACTTGAAGGCTGAGAATCAGCCAGAGGACCCCTCTACACCCTCAACTGGGACAACACCCCAACGAGCCTTGCCTGGGTCGTGGACGAAGGGCAAAGGGCCTGCTCCCTCCAATGGGACAGTACCAGGTAAAGATTATAGCTGGACTTATCGCCCCGCTTGCAAAACCTATGGACACTCCACCCAATGGGCAAAATGCCCTAGTAATAATAGGTTAAGTACACCTGCCCTTGCCTTGGCAGTTACCGACCAAACATCCTTAGGTCCTCCAGCCCAGGGTCCCATATATGTGGCACCTCCCCGAGGTAGATGGCCTGCAAGCCAGGTAAAGGAATGTGATGAGTCTGGTGCACAAATATCCTCATAAAGGAAGACGAGGTTCCCCGTGGAGCTACCATTAACAAACGTAATCTCATCACAATTGAAGGTATCAATCACTTTAAGATGATACTTCCTACTGTCAAGCTGAGGATCACGAGACCTCATAGATCTGTAATCTGCAACCTCACAGTAGCTAGATATATTCCTGGAGGTTATGACCTCCTTCTGGGACAAGACTTCCAGTCCCCATCTAAATTACAGCATTCCAGGGCTCCAAACCCCCAAATCATTCATAAGGCATGAGTAAGCCTCAAATGCCTGCATTCATTCCACTTCCAGTGCCACCTGAGTGCAATGTGCACTGACCCCCTCCATCGAGATTGATTCCAGTTCCCATTCCAGTTCCTGGCCCTTCCCCAGTGCCAGTGCTAGGGCCCTAAATAGATACCCCTCCAGGAGATCCCAACCTAGATTCACAATCACTGCTAGTGCCACTTGGGTGCACCGAGCAATGCCCTTCTGTCCATTGCGAACAACAAGCAAATTCCAAATCAAATATTAGTGCCTGACCCTGTCTTAGTGCCAGCACCATAGCACACCCCAATCTCCATTCCAGAGATCCCAGTCCATGGCCCTCCTTTTCTCCTGTACCTGAGCTGGTTAATCTTACCTGCGAGCCCCTCACGTGCCCCCACAACCACTTCCTCTGTCTTGGTCCACCACAGATGCAACAGTGAGTAAGGATTCTGCCATGTCTCAATTGGCCGATGAACTCAAGGAACTGCAACAGATTGTGGTAGATCTTGTAAAGAAGGCCCCTGCATCAGCCGTCAAAGAAGCCGACTCAGGTGGCACTCAAATAACTTCATTGGGCTTGGTTTCCACCGATACCCAGCCAAGACATACCGTTCCCCTAAGGGAGGTCCACAGAGGAAATACCATGGGCGTGGATAACTCCAGGTAGCTTAAAGAGAGCCACCCAGCTCTCCTGGCACCCATGCCAAACTGGCACAGTGCCATCCCTTTTCCCTACGAAGACATTGGCACCTCTATCCAGAAGAGGATGTCAGGGTCCTTCACCTATTTATTTCCCTTATAACTTTGTAATTTGTTCTTTTCCTTTAACATTTCCTCTTTCTTATTTTGATTATTACTCACATTTATTTTATACCTTACCAAGGCCCACATTGCCTTTGTGGCCTCCTTGGGCTAAAGAACGAACCTAGCCATTTCCCATAGGCTAAGGAATGTAATTCCAGCATATATAACCATCATCTTTTATTAACAGTCATTGATTACTCTGAATCTGTCAACTACTCTCTTTATGAATCTCTGTAATGAATTTCGAGCCTCAGACTTGCAACCTTGTGTTATAGTGCCTGAATGGTACTGAACCGTCTCTCAGGCATCGTAGAAACACCTAACTGAGCCCATGTTTACCGTACTGTAATGCCTCTTCAAGGCAGGCTAACTACATGTTTGCAAAATTTGTAATGGGATCATTATTATTGAGAGTGCATGAAGTATCTCTAGAATTAACCTAGTATTAATTCATTGTTTAACTATACCATTATGTTATGAAAATATTCTGATTAACATTCATCATATTCTGCCTTAACATAATAGTAACTTAATGATAAGAATATGTAATTTCTAGCAGCAAGTATTTATTCTGTGTTAATGTAAATGTCACAGTGTTGTTTTGCCTCTTGAAATTAATTGCTACACAGAAGTTTAAGTCTTTAAGTGAGTTTGCTTGCTCGTAATCGTTCTCACCTGATCTAACTTGCCTGGAGAGGTGCGACAAATGAAACTTCTTTCCAAGCAATCTCACCTATTTTTACATCAATAACATAACAGAAAAATAAATAAAATTCATTGCAATTGCTTTAATTACAAGAACTGTGGGTTTTCATTCGTCCCTTTATAAACTTTAATCCTTCTCTTTGTTCAAATGACTGCCTAAGGCCTTGTTTCCAAGTGACCTTCAAAGATGCCTTCTCAACGGTGTCAGACAACGGGTAAGGGAGGAGCCAAAAAAGAGAAGGTTGGCGCTGCACCCCCCAGGCCATGGTAAACTCTCCACGAGGTCTGACTAGATGCCATGTGCTTGATATAGAAAACGAGGCGAAGATTGACCTCTTGCGCCATCTATCTGGATGCCCAGGCGTAACCCCCCTAGGTTATTAATAGACAATGCAACAGCAGTCGAGAGGGAGAAGTGCTCAGAACTCCACCAAGGACTGATGTCCTTACTTTTTCCTGTCCCTTGCACCCTCCACGTCTTCGATCCCGAGATTCGAACCAGTATACTTTTGTAGTGGCATCCCTTTAATACCCTCTTCCCAAGTCGGTGCCCTATTGAATGAGGACATTGTCATCTTGATGAAGGCAATGTACCGGAATAAGGTTTCATAGGCAGTCACGATTCCTGTTATTTCTCTGTCTGATTTATTTTCTATTGCCATTGTGCAATCACCTTCAGTAATTTGTGTTGAAGCATAGACTGTTAACATAATTATGCATTTAGTGTTGAGCTGAGTTATTTGGCACCATCTGTGCATTCCTTCAATCTACCCCTCTGAGATGTTCCTGTTACGAAAACATCATTGGTGTAGACTATTCTCTCCTGAATAGAATTTACTCATTTAGGAGGACCTTATTATTACCATCATTTTTCTCATCTGCATTTATTATGTAAATATAATTAATTAAGAGAACCCTTGAATTTATGTAATCTTCCCTCACATGAAGAAGGCCGTACGCCATAGTATTTCCCTTGATTTGTTTGTCTACGGAGTTGCCTTAATCAATTTATTTAGTTAGATGTTTTAATGAAATACAGATGATTTCTTGATGTTATAAAGAACTCCCTGCGATCATCCATTGCCGTCCAGGATCAAGTAAGTATTTAAGGTATATTCGTAGTAATATATATATAATAAAGATGTTTTGTTACAATAATTACGTAGGTTGTTACCACCCTTAATTAATCAGAACGTCACAGGACATAGCCTTATGTGCTTGACCACTCGTAGAATAATCAATGAAATAATAATTACTCAGAAAGAGCTAAACTTATTGTGAACTAGAAACTGAAGGTTTATCACAAAACCTAAGATCACTGAAAAGCCTGGTTAAAGTAGGTCAACATATATACGATATATATATATATATATATATATATATATATATATATATATATATATATATATATATATATATATATATATATATATATATATATATATATATATATATATATATATATATATATATATATATATATATATATATATATATATATATATATATATATATATATATATATATATATATATATATATATATATATATATATATATATATATATATATATATATATATATATATATATATATATATACATATATATACATATATATATATATATATATATATATATATATATATATATATATATATATATATATATATATATATATATATATATATATATATATATATATATATATATATATATATATATATATATATATATAGAAATCATCAACACACAATCACGTGTGGAACAGAAATAAATTTCTGACTCACGTCGGGATCGAACCCAGGTCTCTCAGGTGGAAAGCAAGGGCGTTATCCACTGGGCCATACAAGTCTAAAGAAGTTGGAACCTGAGAGCAACTGCACCCAAGGAATTACCTGGGCAAGCTAACTGCTTGCATACCAGCGAGTTTTCCCCAACTTCCCGACTCAGCAATGACCCAATAGACAACATTTCATTGAATTATCCCTTCTGGTGAATAAGATAGAAATCATCAACACACAATCACGTGTGGAACAGAAATAAATTTCTGACTCACGTCGGGATCAGACCCAGGTCTCTCAGGTGGAAAGCAGGGGCGTTACCACTGGGCCATACAAGTCTAAAAAGTTGGAACCTGAGCAACTGCACCCAAGGAATTACCTGGGCAAGCTAACTGCTTGCATACCAGCAGTTTTCCCCAACTTCCCGACTCAGCAATGACCCAATAGACAACATTTCATTCGAATTATCCCTTCTGAGTGAATAAGATAGAAATCATCAACACACAATCACGTGTGGAACAGAAATAAATTTCTGACTCACGTCGGGGATCGACCCAGTCTCTCGGGTGGAAAGCAAGGGCGTTATCCACTGGGCCATACAAGTCTAAAAAAGTTGGAACCTGAGCAACTGCACCAAAAGGAATTACCTGGGCAAGCTAACTGCTTGCATACCATGAAGTTTTCCCCAACTTCCCGACTCAGCAATGACCCAAAAGACAACATTTCATTCGAATTATCCCTTCTGAGTGAATAAGATAGAAATCATCAACACACAATCACGTGTGGAACAGAAATAAATTTCTGACTCACGTCAGGATCGAACCAGGTCTCTCAGGTGGAAAGCAAGGGCGTTATCCACTGGAGCCATACAAGTCTAAAAAGTTGGAACCTGAGCAACTGCCCAAAGGAATTACCTGGGCAAGTAACTGCTTGCATACCAGCGAGTTTTCCCCAACTTCCCGACTCAGCAATGACCCAATGGACAACATTTCATTCGAATTATCCCTTCTGAGTGAATAAGATAGAAATCATCAACACACAATCACGTGTGGAACAGAAATAAATTTCTGACTCACGTCGGGATCGAACCAGGTCTCTCAGGTGGAAAGCAAGGGCGTTATCCACTGGAGCCATACAAGTCTAAAAGAAGTTGGAACCTGAGAGCAACTGCACCCAGGAATTACCTGGGCAAGCTAACTGCTTGCATACCAGCGGTTTTTCCCCAACTTCCCGACTCAGCAATGACCCAATAGACAACATTTCATTGAATTATCCCTTCTGAGTGAATAAGATGAAATCATCAACACACAATCACGTGTGGGCAGAAATAAATTTCTGACTCACGTCGGGATCGAACCCAGGTCTCTCAGGTGGAAAGCAAGGAGGCGTTATCCACTGGGCCATACAAGTCTAAAAAAGTTGGAACCTGAGGCAACTGCACCCAAGGAATTACCTGGGCAAGCTAACTGCTTGCATACCAGCGAGTTTTCCCCAACTTCCCGACTCAGCAATGACCCAATAGACAACATTTCATTCGAATTATCCCTTCTGAGTGAATAAGATAGAAATCATCAACACACAATCACGTGTGGAACAGAAATAAATTTCTGACTCACGTCGGGATGAACCCAGGTCTCTCAGGTGGAAAGCAAGGCGTTATCCATTGGAGCCATACAAGTCTAAAGAAGTTGGAACCTGAGCAACTGCTTTAAAAAGGAATTACCTGGGCAAGCTAACTGCTTGCATACCAGCATGATTTTCCCCAACTTCCCGACTCAGCAATGACCCAATAGACAACATTTCATTGAATTATCCCTTCTGAGTGAATAAGATGGGGAAATCATCAACACACAATCACGTGTGGAACAGAAATAAATTTCTGACTCGTCGGGATCAGAGTGCAGGTCTCTCAGGTGGAAAGCAAGGGCGTTATCCACTGGGCCATACAAGTCTAAAAGTTGGAACCTTGCAACTGCACCCAAGGAATTACCTGGGCAAGCTAACTGCTTGCATAGTCAGAAATTTTCCCCAACTTCCGACTCAGCAATGACCCAATAGACAACATTTCATTCGAATTATCCCTTCAGAAGTGAATAAGATAGAAATCATCAACACACAATCAATTGGGTCATTGCTGAGTCAGGAAGTTGGGAAACGTGTGGAAAGAAGGGCGTTAGTTGCCCAGGCTAAAACAAGCAGGAACCTCTCAGGTTCCAACTTTAGACTTGTATGGCCCAGTGATAACGCCCTTGCTTTCCACCTGAGAGACCTGGGTTCGATCCCGACGTGAGTCAGAAATTTATTTCGTTCCACACGTGATTGTGTGTTGATGATTTCTATCTTATTCACTCAGAAGGGATAATTGAATGAAATGTTGTCTATTGGGTCATTGCTGAGTCGGGAAGTTGGGGAAAACGCTCGCTGGTATGCAAGCAGTTAGCTTGCCCAGGTTCCCCCTTGGGTGCAGTTGCTCAGGTTCCAACTTCTTTAGACTTGTATGGCCCAATGGATAACGCCCTTGCTTTCCACCTGAGAGAAATGTTCTGATCCCGACGTGAGTCAGAAATTTATTTCTGTTCCACACGGATTGTGTGTTGATGATTTCATCTTATTCACTCAGAAGGGATAATTCGAATGAAATGTTGTCTATTGGGTCATTGCTGAGTCGAAGTTGGGGAAAACTGCTGGTATGCAAGCAGTTAGCTTGCCCAGGTAATTCCCGGGTGCAGTTGCTTCAGGTTCCAACTTCTTTTAGACTTGTATGGCCCAGTGGATAACGCCCTTGCTTTCCACCTGAGAGACCTGGGTTCGATCCCGACGTGAGTCAGAAATTTATTTCGTTCCACACGTGATTGTGTGTTGATGATTTCTATCTTATTCACTCAGAAGGATAATTCGAATGAAATGTTGTCTATTGGGTCATTGCTGAGTCGGGAAGTTGGGGAAAACTGCTGGTATGCAAGCAGTTAGCTTGCCCAGGTAATTCCTTTTTGCAGTTGCTCAGGTTCCAACTTTTAGACTTGTATGGCCCAGTGGATAACGCCCTTTGCTTTCCACCTGAGAGACCTGGGTTCGATCCCCGACTTGAGTCAGAAATTTATTTCTGTTCCACACGTGATTGTGTGTTGATGATTTCATCTTATTCACTCAGAAGGGATAATTCGAATGAAATGTTGTCTATTGGGTCATTGCTGAGTCGGGAAGTTGGGGAAAACTGGCTGGTATGCAAGCAGTTTCAATTCTTGCCCAGGTAATTTCCTGGGGTGCAGTTGCTCAGGTTCCAACAGGTTTTTAGACTTTGTATGGCCCAGTGGATAACGCCCTTGCTTTCCACCTGAGAGACCTGTTCGATCCCGACGTGAGTCAGAAATTTATTTCGTTCCACACGTGATTGAGTGTTGATGATTTCTATCTTATTCACTCAGAAGGGATAATTGAATGAAATGTTGTCTATTGGGTCATTGCTGAGTCGGGAAGTTGGGGAAAACTCGCTGGTATGCAAGCAGTTAGCTTGCCCAGGTAATTCTTTGGGTGCAGTTGCTCTCAGGTTCCAACTTCTTTTAGACTTGTATGGCTCCAGGATAACGCCTTGCTTTCCACCTGAGAGACCTGGGTTCGATCCCGACGTGAGTCAGAAATTTATTTCTGTTCCACACGTGATTGTGTGTTGATGATTTCTATATCTTATTCACTCAGAAGGGATAATTCGAATGAAATGTTGTCTATTGGGTCATTGCTGAGTCGGGAAGTGTGGGGAAAATATATTAAATGGTATGCAAGCAGTTAGTTTGCCCAGGTAATTTCTGTGCAGTTGCTCAGGTTCCAACTTATTTTAGACTTGTATGGCCCAGTGGATAACGCCTTGCTTTCCACCTGAGAGACCTATATTCGATATATATATATGAGTCAGAAATTTATTTCGTTCCACACGTGATTGTGTGTTGATGATTTCTATCTTATTCATTCAGAAGGATAATTCGGAATGAAATGTTGTCTATTGGGCCATTATGAGTATATTAAGTTATATAAATGGCTGGTATGCAAGCAGTTAGCTTGCCCAGGTATATTTCTATATGCAGTTGTGAATAGGTTCCAATATAAATTTAGAATTGTATGGCCCAATGGATAATATAAATTTCCACCTGAAGATAAATAAATTGATCCCGACGTGAGTCAGAAATTTATATATATATATATATATATATATATATATATATATATATATATATATATATATATATATATATATATAAAAAGTAAAGACGTTTTCGTTACAATAATTACATAGGTTGTTACCGCCCTCAATTAATCAGAACCTCACAGGACATAGCCTTATGTGCTTGACCACTCGTAGAACAATCAATGAAATAAAAATCACTCAGACAGGGCTAAACTTACTGTGAACTAGAAGTTGAATGTTTATTACAAAACCTAAGATCACTGAAAAGCCTGGTTAAAGTAGGTCAACATATTCATCAAATAAAAATCTCTCTAACACAACTATCACAAAGAGGAAGAAAACAACTCTCACACAGTGGCAGGATAGTTGAGGAAAAAGAGAAGAAAAACCTTAACGTAATTGACAGCCTTAAACTTAATTAACAAAATGTACATACACCTGAATATCAATATTTACACTTGTAAGTTAAATGGTCAAAGCAGCAGAATACAGGCCCTTGGCTGTACAACTTTTCCAAGGCCATAGGTCATCACAAGACAATAATAAATTCAAAATTCAACCCTTATTAGCAACACAAGAGTCAGTAGGCAGTATTACGGCTATAAGGAAACAGTGCAGCACTGGAGGCAGTAACACAGGGAAGGAGCAGTACTACAAGTAGTCGGGAAAGGCGTACCACAAAGACTGGCACAAGTAGTGGTCACTCTGTACGACAGCAGAGGTGTGCCACACACACACAGAGAGATGGATCCCTGAAGGCTCAAAATCCACCACAGAGCTGGACATGTGAGAGGACCTGGGACCACAGTTAACCAGGCGGTCAAGGCAGATCTCCCAGAGACTGTGAAATTCCACTTGATGAACTGCCCCTACAGTGTAAAGAGAGAGCAAGACTTGTCCCTTATGGTAATTCAGAGCCAACAATGCACTGTCCTCCTAAGACCCTACTACAGCAGAGGTCAACAAACAGGTCTCCGAAAAATACCCATGAATCTGCGTAACACTCCAGCACACATGCAAACAATTGTACATGCAAAAAGAAAACAAACAACTCATGGGTAGAGTACCTATAACACAAAGAAACCACGCAAATAATAAAAATTTAACTAAACTTTTTGTGACCGAAACAAAAACCTTGAAGGCTACTTTATTTTAAAAGAAAAATAAAACAAAACAAAATAGTCAAGAAAAGTTTAGTTAAATTTTTTTAATTTTTGTGGTTTCTTTGTACATCGGTACTCCACCATCAGATGTTTATTTTCTTTGTGCATGTACACTTATTTACCTAGGTGCTGGAGTGTTAAGCAGCTTTACAGGTTATTGCTGGAGACCCGTATGTTGTAGACTCAGAATTACCATAAAGGACAGCTCTTGCTCTCTCTCTCTCTCTCTCTCTCTCTCTCTCTCTCTCTACACTGGAGGGTCAGTTCATCAAGTGGAATTTTTCAGTCTCTTGGAGATCCCGCTTTGACCTCCTGGTTGACTGTGGCCCCAGGTCCTCTCACTTGTCCAGCCCTGTGGTGGATTTTGAGCCTCCAGGGATCCATCAGTGTGTCTGGCACACCTTTACTGTCATACGGAGTGACCATTACTTGTGCCAGTCTTGGTGGTACACCTTGCCTGGCTGCTTGTACTACTGCTTACTCCTGGTGTTACTGCCTCCTCCTTGTGTTACTGCCTCCAGCACTTCACTGTTTCCTTATAGCCATAATACTGCCTACTGACTCTTAAGTTACTGGTAAGGGTTGAATTTTGAATTTTTTATTCTTTGCGGACATCGCAGATGATGGTCAGCCCATCTTACCAGCTATTGTCTTGTGGTGACCTACGGTCTTGGAAAAGTTGCAAGGCTAAGCTCCTGCATTCTGCTGCTTTGACCATTTAATTTACAAGTGTAAATACTGATATTCAGGTGTATGTACACTTTGTTAATTAAGTTTAAGATTGTTAATTAGGTTAAGGTTTTTCTTCTCCTTCTTTGACTATCCTGCCACTGTGTGTGAGTTGTTCTCTTCTGCTTTGTGATAGTTGTGTTAGCGAGATTTTTGTTTGGTGAATGCATTGACTTACTTTAACCAGGCTTTTCAGTGATCTTGGGTTTTTGTAATAAACATTCAGTTTCTAGTTTATAGTAAGTTTAGACCTTTCTGAGAAATTTTTATTTCATTGATTGTTCTATGAGTGGTCAAGCACATAAGGCTATGTCCTAGTGATGAGGTTCTATTTGGTAACAATCTGTTTAATTATTGAAATGAAATCATGATGTCGTTGCTAGACGTTTATCATATGTTAAATGACTTGATATATATGATATATATATATATATATAAATATAAATATATATATATATATATATATATAAATATATTATATATATAAAAATATATAATCTTTTATATTTATAATATAATATATATATAAAATATAGCGACTATTATATATAATTTAATATATATTATATATGTATATAAATATATATGCTATATATATATATAGTATATCTATATATATATATATATTATATATATATACGGTCTTATATATATATATATATATATATATATATAATATATATATATAATATATATATATATATATAGCGTTTATATAAACTATCTAAATGGTTGGTATATATATATATATATATACATATATATATATATATAAATAATAATATATATTTATATATATATAAAATATATAATTATATATATAATATACGATTTAAAATGGTCAGTTTTGACAAACCTATATTTATATATATCCAATATCTATATCGATTTATATATATATATATATATGATATATTAATATAGGCATGATTTATATATATATATATACAAAATTTTAGAATTGATGAAATTATGTGTTAGGATTGCAAATTTGTTTATAACGGATATATATTATATATAAAGTTTGGGATATATATGGGAAATATATTATTATATAATATATATATATTTTATATAGTAAAAATATTGCCTGCTATTTTATATAAGGGGGTATATATATATATACGTATATGACATATTCTGTATATATATATATATATATATATATTGAACAGTTTATATATATATATATCATTTATACCTTATATAAATTCACCGTTGAATAGGAAAATATTGTTCATTACCATTTTTAGATGTTATGGTTCATAGATAGGGATATATATTTTGTGTTTGATGTTATATATAAATACCAACGTCTGTTCTTATATCCACTATATATATGAATGTCTTTTCCTGTAATACTACAGTGTAATATGAAAATAAGAAGGCCCATAAAACACTATTTAAACGTTGAAACCATATATTTCAGGCACTTGTTTCTGTGCCCCTGTTCACTAGTAGAATATGGACAGGTGGAAAGTTACAATGGTATATATACAAAAACATGAAGGTGTGGCCTTTTTATTCCAATAACAAGGAGGTGGCGTTTCTTAAGAAGGAGGAGATTGACCAAATTCCCTAGTGGTTTTTGGTTTCATTAGCTCCCTGTTTGGCGATGGATCTGGCGGTCAGGACGTTCTTGGGTCATCTTCTTCAAAGGGGTCCGAGGATTAAGGTGTCAATGGCGTCCGATTTCCAATGTCCTCCTGACAGGTTCATATTGTTGGTTTGATTGATGATAGCAGATTCCAGCATCTTTCTTTCTGTACGGACAGCTACGTTCTTGAAAACCAACTCCGAACACTCCAGTTAATGACATGCCCTGTATTTCTGATATGTATGAAAATTTGAACTCTCCGAAGACGTAACGCACTGATCTTTTGTGCTCTGTTATTCTTTGTTAGAGCGATCTAATTGTCTCGCCTACATAACAGATGTCATGACAATTACTACACGGTATCTTGTAAACTCCGGCTTCTTCCCTTTTGTTATTTAATTATACGTTAACGAGCGAACTCCCCGATGGATTTGGGATAATGACAAAATGAAAGGATTATTAGAACTGAGTTGCTCAGTGGCCTTTTTGGATGTTTTCATCGTATGGAAGCTTTATTTTGTTGTTGAAATCTATTTGTCTGTTGTGAGTGGGACCTCTTAGTATATTTTATTTGCTTTATTAATAGCCCTCTCGATAATGTGTGGTGGATAGAGCAGTTGCATTAGGTGTTGGCGGATCGTGTTAAATTCTTGATCCAGGTACTCATTTTAAAGAAAATGACCGTTTCAATACTACTGTTTTTAGAAAAGAACGTTTACTGGTCTTGGGTCAAACTTTTTATAGCTCCTGCTTTTTAATTTCAAACTTAACTCTGTCCACACTCTCATACACAGTGCTTTAACTCTCACTTCTAATTGGGCCCTTTTTTCATGTAGAAATCCTTTTCCTGCAACAATACTTTAACAATAATTGCTTTCATTCCACAAAACATTCTATAGAATTCTTTCCAGACTACTGAACAAATCATTCAGCCCTACAGTAAATTGAAATGTCCCTAAACTCCCTATATACGCAAGATGCATTTTCACATGATGATAGTTTTAGAAGGGATTTCATTAGGATCCTGTTCAGAGGTACTTTGGGGCCATTGACATCAAACTCATCCCGAAAAATCCAAAGACAATCGGCTCATTCTGAAGGTTTAAAGATCGGCTCTGCCCTTTGATGTCGTCTGGTGTTGTTTATGAATATACTTGTCCCAGATGTAGTCTGGGAACATATGTTGGATCCACCAGGCGGCTTCTCAGGGTCAGGGCCGTTTTCTCAAAAAGGGGGTGAGCTATAGAACTGGATGCCGACTCTCCAATCCAGAGCTATCCTCCATAAGAAATCATGCCTACCAAGTGCAAAACACAGATAAATTATGATGATTTCAAAGTTATTGGAAAGGCAAACCAACAGAAACTGCAGTTTCTTGAGTCTTTAAACATTAAAACGGGTTCCTCATTAAACACGCAAACTACCTCAGTTCCATTGTTTTGCCATAAAGGTCATTACTATTTGTACCTCTGATCTTTTTGTTTTGTTTTTTCTGTATATATTTTTATTTTACTGTTAGTGTGGTTCTATCGTTTGCATTGTAAGGTGAGCGTCTTCTGCTTTTTTTTTTTTTATAAGTATATTACTGTCTTTGTTTGTTTCTCTGTTATTGGAAAGAGAAAAAAAGAATTTTCTTAAAATTAGACAATTTTTTATTCCTTTTTTTTTTATTTTGAGGGTTTTGTGATTTTCATATATTTTTAATGTGGTTGTGTAACCATATGTGTCCGTGTGTAACGTGATTTTAAGCTTTGTATGTATGTATTTAAGTGTGCTCTTGTGTATGTAATTTTAACAGCCTTTATAGATTTTTAGTGACAAATGTTTTAACGTAATTCAGTTTTAGCTGTTCAGTTCTTTTATTAATTTATTTAATTTTCCATAGAATTTCTGATGATGTGATTATGAATCACGAAACGTGGGGAAACAATAAAGGAAGTGTGAATTCCAAGTATTGTTGCCCTTGACTACAAAATTTATGTATATAAATATATATATAATTCTTAGCAATATATATGATATATATAAATATATATATATATATATATAGGGGTTGTTTGGTTATATATATATATATATATCTGTGTATTATATATAATAATTTGATATATATATTTTTACAATATATATCATTTATATATATTCTATTATATTACCGTTGAAGAGGAAAATATATATGTTATTATATATTTATATATATATGGTTATAGAAGGGATAGAACTATATATATATGTTTATAGGAAATATATACGTCTGTTCTTATGTATATATATATATATATATACGTTATATGTATAAATACAGTTTTTATAGCATATTTATAATATATATATATATATACAGCCCGGAATATCTTAGACTATATATATATATATATATATATATATATATATATATGTTAAAATATATAGTTTTTAATATAAATATATATAGAATATATATAAATATTATTTATATATATATATAATATATATATATATATTATATAAAATATTTTATACTTCCACTATATATAATATATATATATATATTTCATTAAAAATTATATAAATTATCAAGATAATGTTATTTATACATATAATGTACAGTATATATATATCCCAAAACATATATATATATATATATATACGATTATGTGCTGGATATATATATATATACATATCATATTGTAGAATAGATTATTTTGTTTCAATAATTAGCATTGTTACCACTTGTGATTAAATAGAATTAACAGGACATTATTTGTACATGCTTGACCACCCATTGAACAAGCAATGAAATAAGTGTAAATATTGTTATAGAGATATATAATATGATATATATATATATATATATATTATTAACAATCATACTTATGAATATTAGTTATATATTTTATATATTAGATATTATTGTTCATATAATTATAGGAATATATATATATATATTTATATATATATATATATATAATCTAATATATTTCAGTTCTTAATATTATATATATTTTTTGTTTATATGTGACAATTTGACTTCAAACTAGTATTATATATATATATATGATGTTATAGCTTATTATATATTTGATCTTTGTTTTTGATAGTTTTCTTGTTTATATATATATCTTTATTTATTTTATATATATATATAGATATGTATATATATACATAAATATATATATATACCCTGGTATTTAATTTTGTGTTTCATGTGTGTGTGTGTGTATGTATTGTGTGTGTGCAGTGTTGGTGACTTATTGATAACTAGGAATTCTTATATATTCTAAATGTTAATTTACATAGTGAAAGAGAGAAAGAGATAGAAACCTTCCATTAATAGACATTTATAGTTTATAGTTTTAGAGAAAGATAGAGAGAGATAGAGAGAGAATAACAAAACATCTGTGTTTTGACTATTTTTGTATGACAAGGCCAAAACTCGGGTATATTAGTCGAACTGGGAATCATAAAGGGATTTGTAAACCAGCGCTAGAAAAGCAAAATCTATGTATATTATATAAAGCCAAACTATGGTATGTGTTATGATATATATATATATACGATAGTCATTATGACTTCATGTAATCGAGCTGGAAATCACAAGGAATTCGTAACAAAACACATGGTGGCCTTAATTGGATAAACAGCCGCCAGAATCCATAACTTCCGGTGACATGCAAGCACCTCCTTTATACAGTGCAATTTCCAAAAAATCCATTTAAAAGGGGCGGCTTTAGATAATATTCAACCAGTTAGGCATCTATAAAGGCATATATATAGCAAGATATATATATACGAGGGGCTGGACATGGACTTATAGAAATCCTTATCATGTCCAGTTCTGAGTGGAAGCAGTAGAGATAGAGAAGATAGCAGAGAGAATCTATGTAATTTAAGCAGAAGAAGATATATGAGGTTGTAAATCACCAATGTTGGTTGATATAGAAGAAATACATTTAATCTTGCACTGCAATTTATTTTGTAACCTATTGTAACTTTTTTCTTTTAGTGCTAGTGAAACACAGGAACTACTAAGTGTCTCCTTAAGCCTCCTGGGACTTCTGTGCTTTATTTATCTTTCTTTCTATTTATATCTGCTATTCATTGCCAAGATAAGAAGATTACCTTTCTTTATAGATGCTTATCATTCTGGCTTTGTTATGTGGTAGCGTATTTAGTCCCAGGAGGCTTAAGAAGACACTTAGTAGTTTCTTTCTTTCATTAGCTTCAAAAGAAACAAAGTTAAAATAGGTTACAAAATAAATTGCAGTGCAAGATTAGAGTGTGAGTCAAATGTGAGCCTTTCTTCTTATATCAACTCACAATTGGTGAGGCTTACAACCTCATGCTCTTTCTTCTTCTGCTTCATTGCCTTCTCTCTTCTCTCTGCTGTCTTCTCTAACTCTGCTGCTTACCCTCAGAACTGGACTTGATAAGGATTTCTGGAAGTCCATGTCCAAGCACTCATAGGCGGGAATCTTACTGCTGTCCCGCCTTTGTAGATGCCTAATTGGTTGAAGTTATCTAAAGATGCCCCTTTTGGGTGGATTTATGGAAATCGCACTGCCTTCAAAGGAGGTTCTTGCACATCACCGAAAGTTATGGATTCCGGCAGCTGTTTATCCAATTAAGGCCACCATGTGTTTTGTTATGAATTCCTTGTGATTTCCAGCTCGATTACGTGTAGTCATAATGACTTTGTAACCACGACACAGTCATAACACGTACCCAAGTTCGGCTTTTGTAATCACAAGACAGGTTTTGCTTTTCTTGCGCTGGTTTACAAATCCCTTTATGATTTCCAGTTCGACTAAGCGTACCCGACTTTTGGCCTTGTCATCACGATATAGCCAAAACACAGATGTTTTGTTATTCTCTCTCTCTCTCTCTCTTTGTTCGTTTCTTCCAGTCTCTCTCTCCCTCTCTCTCTCTAACTATTAATGTCTATTGATGAAAGGTTTCTCTTTCTTTCTCTCTTTCGTTATGTTAATTAACATTTAGAATATTCAGAATTCCTAGTTTTCACTAAATCATTCAGTCACCTACCAACATTGTCTTCAGTGTTTAAATAATTATAATAAAATGGATGCAATATTAAAAATCAAAATTGGTAATTAAATGACATAACAAAAATTGTTTCTCTAACTGTAGAGTAAAAGATATATGTGTACTAAAGCATCAAACACACTAAATTATAATCAAACACAATAAAACATTAAATATTTAAACTACAAGTACAGTACCTCATTTGCATGTCAAACAAATGTTAATATATACAAGATGTTAACATCAATTATCAATTATTGTTTCCTATTAATTCTGTCAAAATCTCTCGTATTTTTCTGATCACAAGTTTCCTTACTATAATTATGAACAAAATAACAAGTACCATTATTAGCATTAGAATTAATAATGATAAAACTGGTGAGACAGTTTCTTTATAGTAGGAATATTCATCAACATAGTTCAAATTGTCGAGTTTCTTTAATTCTAACTGAGACACCTTAAATTCATCTATTTTGTGTGAGTAATTCTTATATGGCACATGTTTGTTGAATTTATATGTTGTGAAAAGATGAGGTTCATAATACAACTGGTTTGCTATCACTAACTGGCATGTTGTAAAAGATTTTACATTTTAAAATTTTACCTCTGTAGTAATGTTGTGACATTTAACTTTAGCTGCAACTGTATCTATGGAAAATACAAAAATTTCCTGATCAATTATAAAGGCTTCAAATCTTTTGTTATAATTTGTTGTACATACATCTTTCTCTTGGTTTTGGTTTAACACAATTTCTTGAATGCATGGATATGCATTAGTGCTCTTATACAAGTTGTCAAAATTACATGTATATTCCTGTTCTCTTAATAGAACACACTCCTGATAATGTTTGTCTGTAAAGAATGACAACAACAAAGTGTGTTCTTCTAATGCGAAATGCTTGATTGTTCCCTTTTGAATGATGGGTTTGTTATTTACCAACATGGGAAATGGATACAGTGAGATTAATGTGTTTGTGATCCTAGTATTGAAAGGTACAATTAAAAATTTTTTATCATAAAGTACCTCGACACTTATTAAATTGTAATACATAAATATATTATCTCCAAGAGGTTGTAAATGCTTTTCCATAATACAAAACTTAATTATATCTTCAATTCCTTTAGGAGTAATTAGTTTTGGGCTTAAGATACCTTTATAAGCAAGCAAAATGGCATTTAATGTGTTTTTGTGTTCCTGCAGAATTACTTCATTTTCTAGAGCAAATGTACTTAAGAACTGTATATTCTCTAACTTATTCAGTTCTGTTGTCACATCTACATTTACCTGTTAGTTTTTCTATTTGTTCTGTATTTTGGTTTTGGGAACTTATTATTTTATTTATCACTGTTCCTCTTGTTGCGGCCCACTTTTCTAGCCGGTCAATTCTTTCTTTTTCGTGTTCTACATTCGATTCAGTGGCAACCCCAAATAATGTGTTCAAAGCCGTTCCAATGAAGGGTAGGAGGGATCTCTTTGATCTTGTCTGTACTGTCACTTCTATTTCTGCATTTAAGTTTTCTAACAAGTAAGTAGCACTGTTGTTATCTCCCTTCTGCAGAATTGTCCCAATTTTCTTTTGGATGTCTTTTAACTTTTTCTCATTATTTAACACTGATGATATGTCTATTTTTATTATGCCCAAGTCTTTAATCATCTTGACATTTCCATGTCTTTTCAACAGTGACCCTTTCTTATTTCCACTTCTGAAGAAACGAGTCCAAACAGGACTATTACAATAACGAGCCGCATTTTTGCATCTCTAAGAATAGACTTTTATCAGATTTTCTTTACATATATCTATATAGGCTTCTCTACATACATTACATTTATGATAATTTTACCATATATATATAGATTTAAATATGTATTTAACTCTGTGTGTTTGGCAGATTATATGTTTTGTTTACAACATTATGTACACCATTTTCATGTCTTAGGTTATCTACAGCTTCAGAGGACCATGGATCTGTTTTTACTATTTTTATATGATTCCAGTGAACTACTTTTTCCTTTAGATCACTTTATTGATTACATAATATTTATTTAACTTTAACACTTCTACAACTCTATAAAGCAAAAAGATTCTCCTGTACGGTCCAGTGAACTTGGGAGATACCTTTACATTTGGCCTCTAGAACATGATACTGTAGCTGCATCTCTGTATCTTATTGGTACGATTTTTACATATCTAGTTAAATAGTCTAAGAAGACTAATATTTGTCTATTTCCCCTAATAGTAGTTGGAAATGGACCTAAAAAGTCCATAGTTACTACGTGAAATGGTTTAATTCTGATGGATATTTTTCAAGTGGAGCCTCAAGATTTACGTTACACTTATGTTGATTACAAACTATACAGTTTTGTACAAGGTTTTTGGTATCTTCACTACAATGTGGCCAAAAATAATTTCTAGTTATGATTCTACTTGTCTTTTTAATTCCAGGATGTCCTGCTAACTTATATAAGTGTGTTAGTTCTAAAACTTCTCTGGTTAGTGTTTTGAGATGTATAGATGAGAACAGCCATTCTTCTCTGTTGGCTTTTTATACAACAGTCCATTTGTTAATTGAAAATCAGGTTTTAGATTCATCTGTCATTAACTGTCCTACTAATTGTCTGATTCCTACATCATTTTCTTGTTGTATTTTCACTCTTTCTAGATCTAAATCTACTACTTGACAACTAAAACAAAAGGTATTAGTGGTAATGCATTTTTCTGATTCTTCCTGAGATCTGGATATTGCATCTGCCAAGGTATTAAATTTCCCTAGAATATATCTGAATTCTGGAGCAAATTCTAATACACTAATGAATCATGTATTGAACTTCGTGTTATATATTTGTAAAGGCTCTCTTTTTAAATAAGTCACAAATGGGTTTGTGATCAGTAAGCACATTAACCTTATGACCTAAAAGTATGTGTCTAAATTTCTTTAAACCCCAATACAAAGCTAAACACTCTCTTACTGTGGTACTGTAGTTTCTTTCTGCTGGATTTAATACTTTACTAGCATAATATACTGCCCTCATCTAGTTTTTGCCTTTTGTAACGATACAGCTCCTAGTCCTGTACTTGAGGTATCACAAGCTAAGTAAAAGTCTTTGGAAAAATCTGGGTAGACAAAAACAGGGTTCCTGGTCATTTTGCTCTTTAGTATTTGAAAGGCTGTATCTTGTTCATCCTTCCATTCATAATTTCTAGCCTTTTTGGTTAATTCTGTCAAAGGTTTGGCTATAGTAGCAAAACCCTTTATAAAAGGTCTATAATAACTTACCATACCTAGGAACCTTCTTAATGCTTTCAAATTAGTGGGAGCTGGGTAATCAATTATTGCCTTTATTTACCTGCCTGCGTGTGTAGTCCATCATCACTAATTACATGACCCAAGTATTCTAAGGATTACATCAGGAGTTGACATTTTTTTATTTTATTTTTAGTCCTGCAATTCTTAATCTCTCTAGGACCATTTCTAATGTTCTGAGGTGACTTTCTAAGTCTGCTAAAAATGATCACATCGTCCAAGTATACTGCTACATTTTCTATGTTTCCTAGAATTTGTAACATTAAGCTAACAAATGTTAATGGGGCTGATGTGAGTCCAGATGGCATGACTTCAAACTATAAATGTTCTTTATGTGTGCTGAAGGCTGTGAATTGTTTCGATTCTTCATCTAGAGGTACTTGTAAATATCCACTAAGCAAATCTAAGAATGAAAATATTTTGGCCCCTCCTAATTGAGCTAACATGTCTTGGACTACCGGCATCGGCATTCTATCTGGAACTGTGTTGGAAATTAACCTCCTGTAATCTATTACAAGTCTCCAACTACCATCTTTCTTTGGAACAAGTAACATTGGGGAATTATGTGGAGATTTAGAAGGAATCACTACTTCATCTTCTTTTATTTCCTCTATCAACTTGTCAACTATGGGTCTCTGGCTTATTGGTAATCTGTAATTAGGAATAAAAAATGGCTTGGCTCCATCATCTAACAAAATTCTATGTTGTAGAACATTTGTTCTTCCTAGTTTATCTCCTTCTATAGCTATTGCATTTCTGTATTTCTCTAACACCTGAATTAACTTATGTCTATTTTCTGGAAAATCTGTTTTGTTTACTTTGAATTTATTTGAGAGTTTTGGCCAGTTATAGAGAAAAATGCTTTTTCTTCTATTGTTAGTAAAGGATTGTTAATAGGGATTCCTATGCAAAAGACAATGCCCGCGTATAGTGTTATTCTGTTATCTGAATAGTTTTGGACATAAACTTCGTAGCTGTTACTGTTCATGTGGACAAGTGAATTATCCATTCTGACAAAATCTGGCAATTCTTCATTCGATAATAGAACATCTTTTTCCCTTGCATCCTCTTTTGATCTCAAATATATTTTTGATAAACATTTTGGATACAAAGTTACTACTCTGTTGAGTACAAATTGTACTTTATTATCGTCAGCAGTGCTAACACAACATATTTCTCCATCTTTTGTGTCTGAAAAATAGCAAAGTTCTGCATCTCCAGTGGTTTCTTCTGTTACTTCTATTATACTGTTTATGTATGATTTATTTATTTTATCTAAGAGTAATACTTCATTTAGAATTTTTCCTTCACAATTCATTACTACATTGTTGCAATTATAAGTATAGGCGCCTTGAATTTCGTTAGATTCAGGGTTTTGGTGATCACCATTATTCATATCTGAGTAATTATTGATATTGGAGTATATATCATCTATATGTGTATTGTTGAGATGTGCACGTCTCAACAATTCTGTATTCTGTGATTGTGTGAATTCCTCTTTTCTATTTGTTTCCATTTTATCTTGCTTGTTCTGTCTTTCTTGTATGTTCGTCTCGCTTGTCGAAACTGTCTCAGACAAATTGATCAGATCTGGGTGAAACTTTTCTTCATCAAGCGTAAGACATACGTTCTTCTGATTATCCTGTTTCAGGCTAATCTTTCCTTCTCTACAATCTAATATCATTCCACATCTCCTCATTGACTTAAATGAGAATAATACTTGTGCAGGAAAGAATCTGTCTTCTAAAACTAGAAAACTTTCAATAAATTTGTGTGACAGAATCTCTACTTCTAAGTTCACATTCCCTAGACTTTTAATCTGTTTCACTGCTACTCCTTTTATTACTCTATTTTGACCCTGAATCTGAGTTTCTGTAATGCCTAAATATCTGGTTAAAGTTGTTTTATCAATTATATTTACAGTACTGCCTGAATCAATGAGTACTGTACAGGTTTTTCCATTTATTGAAATTTTCACGATAGGCAGATCCTTTCTATTTATTCCTTCCTCTTTCATGGAAAATATTATTTCTTTGCTATGTAAATAGGAATATGCGGATGAACCTTCATTTCCCATTGTAACTATTTCTCCTTTTTCCCTTTCATCTCCTTGAAGGGAATCACTTCCCTTTCTCTGTAGAGGGATTAATTTTTGCTGGTTAGCTGATTTATTTATTTTTTGGCAACTGTTACTTATCTCTACAGCCTCTTTATTGGCTTCCTTATTATTGTACCAACAGTACTTAGTTAAATGCCCGATCTTTTTGCAAACTGCACGGATTTTAGGCTTTCTGCATTCATTAGTGGAATGATTTGTATACCAGCTGTTTTCACATGTTATTTTTGGCCTAGCTCCTTGAGCTGCATGATTCTCTAGTTTTGAATTATTTGTGTTTGGATATTGACCATTATGATATCTCACGGGTGGACCGTGGAATGGTCCATTCCTCGATTGATTCTGTCTTCCCTTCTGGTTTGGATTCCACTTTTTTCTTGTATTTTGTGCATGGTTCCTTTGAAAGGAAGTTTGTCTATTCCCTACTTGTCTGGAATTATCATTGTGCATGTTATTTCTTTTAAATGATTCATTGGTATTTCTGCCTTTTCTTTCATTTAGTGTATCTGTTACCCCTACAAATTCCTTAGAAAAATCTATTTCTTTCTTCTGGATTTCTTGTCTCATTGCTATTAAAACTGTAAGGCTATCACTTTTGGGATCAATATTAACTTTCTTGAATGCTTTCTTTTTCTCTCTCCAAGTGCGTTATACATTGTTCCAAACAACAAGTAATTTAACACATATCTCAAACTGACTAAATCAGCTTCTCCATCACCAAAAGCATTCTTATCACCTATGGTGATGTTTGCTTTTCTTAAGTCTTTTATCACTTTGTGTGTTGCTTCTTCAATATATGTGTGAATATTTGCTATTGATTCCCCGTCATAATGTTGATTAAGGAATTTATTAATATTATATAAGACACCACTTTGACTCACTGGCTCCCAGATTAATAAACAGATTCTTTTAAATTCATTGTATGTGGTTATGCTGCTGAATCTAACTGAATTCAAAGTTCTGTGTGCATCACCACTTTCTGAACTAACCAAAAGCAAGGCTTCTTTAATTTCTTTTCTTTCCTTGTTATTCAATTTATAGAAATACAGCTGTCTGTGTCCGCTAACCACTGGTTTACAGAGTATGATTCTAGCCTATTTTTGCCAGGATTGGAACTTTCAACTCTTCCACAGAATTGTGTGGCTTGAGTAATGATCTCTGCTTGCACCATTGTTCAAAATTGAAATGTGTCAATAGGGTTAGTGTTATTGTTATTGCTACTCGTATTAGTACTTCTTTGAATTAATGATATTCATGAACTTGGCACTGGAATTCAACTTTGTCTCTCTGTTGTTTGTCGTAAATGGTAAGGTCTATTTCTAATTGCATTCCTCAATGTGTCAAACAAACCCTGCATTACAATGATATTCTAAAAGCATACGAAAATTTATACCCAATACACAACAGTATTCAATGATACATCATAAAAATCATGTTATGTTATTAAAAATTCCTTTCTGTCAAACCTCAAAAAAAATTAACAAGATAAAAAAACTTCTTGAGAGAGAATTATAGATGTTATATACCTTTTGAGAGAGATAATCATAAAAGTCTTATATCTTTTGAGAGAGAGAATATTTAAAAATACTCTCACTGAGAGAGAGAATTTTTTTTTTAGAGAATTAATTTTCCAACTTATGTATTTTCTGTTGCCGTCCTCCAGTCTTAATCTGTTGTGGTTCTGTTTAACTGCTGCCTTTTTTATCACTTTCCCAACCAACACAAATGCGTTGTTATGTTTGCTTGTAGCTGTTCAGGATACCTGTCGCTGTAGACACTGCGTTCGCTTGTAGATGTTTAATATACGGCTTGCTGTAGGCATTCAGTCGTTCACTTGTTGGTTTTAAAAGTTGTGAGTTTTACTGGATGCTTGCGTTGTCGTTCGCCGTTGTTATGATTTCCTTCACCACTTGTTATGATTCGTTGTTCTGTTTCAGCCGTTGACGTAGTGGGATGCTTGTTATGAAATTCTGGTATGTCTTTCACACTGCCATCCATCGCACTTTATTATTATGTCTTCTTTTGGATTCTGCTTCAGCTGACACAATTCATGTCATGCTTTATTTATCTTTCTTTCTGTTTATGTCTGCTATTCGTTGCCAAGTTAAGAAGATTACCTTTCTTTATAGATGCTTATTGTTCTGGCTTTGTTATGTAGTAGCATCTTTAGCCCCAGGAGGCTTAAGAAGATATTTAGTGGTTTCTTTCTTTCATTAGCATCAAAAGAAACAAAGTTACAATAGGTTACAAAATAAATTGCAGTGCAAGATTAAAGTGTGAGTCAAATGTGAGCCTTTCTTCTTATATCAACCCATAATTGGTGAGGCTTGCAACCTCATGCCCTTTCTTCTTCTGCTTCCTTGCCTTCTCTCTTCTCTCTGCTATCTTCTCTATCTCTGCTGCTGCCCCTCAGAACTGGATTTTGATAAGGATTTCTGGAAGTCCACGTCCAAGCCCTCGTAGGCGGGAATCTTACTTCTGTTCTGCCTTTGTAGATACCTAATTGGTTGAAGTTATCTAAAGACGCCCCTTTTTGGGTGGATTTCTTGGAAATCGAACTGCTTCAAAGGAGGTGCTTGCACGTCACCGGAAGTTATGGATTCCGGCAACTGTTTATCCAATTAAGGCCACCATGCATTTTGTTATGAATTCCTAGTGTTTCCAGCTTGATTAAGTGCAGTCATAATGACTTCACAACCACGACACAGTCATAACACGTACTGAGTTTGGCTTTTGTAATCACAGTACAGGTTTTGCTCTTTTTTCTGTTCACATTTAAGTGCAATAACAATATATTTTAATCCCTTACTGAAACCAAGGTTTACAAATCCCTTTATGATTTCCAGTTTGACTAAGCGTACCCGAGTTTTGGCCTTGTCATCACGACATACCCAAAGCACAGATGTTTTGTTATCCCAAGATATGTCACAATTATGAGATCTATGGCAAATGTGCATATCTAGATGGCTATGAAGAGGAATGCAGCGATCTACATCCAAAAATATGTAGAAACTGGAAAGAAGGAAATGGATGTAGGTTTAATAAGAAATGTAGGTACATGCATCCTGTAGCCATGAAAAACCAAAATCAAATACATATAAAAAACCAAGGTAAAAATGAAACTAATAAAGAAAAGAACAAAGATCATGTGATGAAGGCAAAAAGCAAGCCAACAACACATTATGAAATGTCAGCACCACGATATGAGCCATCAGCACCTACATATTGCACAAGGAACAAGCAATGTATCTATGATGCTAGGGGATGGTGCAGATATGGAGATAAGTGCAGGTTTATGCACAAAGTGAATAAATATGAAGCTGGAAGATCAAATATAATGGAAAAGTTGGATTTTTTAATGTACGAATTTCTGGAAATGAAAAAAAGATCAGCAAATCAGAACAGGAAAGAGACATGGGAAAATCCTTATTATTACCCATATTAGACAACGGGGATAATACGCAAACCATCATAGTGATGAACGCGCAGGGTTTAGTTTCGAGTAACTCAAAAAGAAAGATAGAGTTCTTAGAAGAACTAACCCAAAATGAAAAAATAGAAATATTGAATATAAGTGAAACCTGGTATTCCCAAGAGACTGGTAATGATGACCAGATAAAGGGTTTCCAAACTTATAGATCAGATAAAAAATAGAAATCAAGGGGGAACTGCTATATATGGGAGAGATGCCAATCAAGGAAAAATCTGTGAGAAATATAGTAACACAGAATGTGAATTAATAGCGGTAGAATTTGAATCTGAAAAATTAGTGAACATTGTAATATATAGACCCCTAATACTAAAGAGTTTGACATAATAATTGAAAATTGGATGAAATATGTAGAAATCACAAGGACTGGACTATACTCCTAACTGAGACTTTAACTTTCCTTTTGTAGAATGGAAAGAACGAATAGGAGACTGTGGTTGTATTTATACATAAAAAGAGAGCAATAGTAGTGCAGAAGATAAGAGGCAATTTGAAAAGCTATTAGATATGCTACTAGAACATAACATTCAGCAAATAAATCACCTACCAACAAGAAAGGATAATATTTTAGACCTAGTATTTGTGAATGAGGTGAACTATGTTAAAGAAATAATAGTATATAACACGAGTATTTCAGACCATAATGTCATAGAACTAACAGTCCGTTCCAGAACATACGAAAACAGAGAAAAGCAAGAGATGAAAAAAATGGGAAGGATATGGAAAATACAATTTCTATAGTAAGAATATAAATTGGTCAAAAATAAATGAAGAATTAAACAAAAGAATGGGAAAACATATTTGTAAGTGATGATATACAGGTAAATACCGATATATTATATAAAATATTAGAGGAAATAGTGGAAAAATATATACCGAAAAAAAAAGTAATCATCAGTCACGAATTCCAAGAGACAGAAGGATCTTGTTCCAGAAAATTAGAAAGTGGAAAAAGCTCTTGCAAAAAGAAAAGAATGCATGGAAAGTGATGGAACTAAAAGTAAGATAGAAAATGCAGAACAAAAGATTATACAATCAAAAGAAAATGAAAAATGGAACCTAGAAGAAATTTACAAAATATCAAGTAAAAACCTAAAATTTTTTATTCATATGCAAAAAGATGAATAAAATAAGAGTAGAAATAGGCCCTCTAAGAACTGAAGGGCGATTAACGAATGAAAAAAGGAAATATGTAACATATTAGCAGAAAGATATAAGAGTAAATTTACACCTAGAATTGACAATGAAGATAATGATACAGAAATAAGAGATGAAAATACTGAATACTTATCAGATATAGATATTACAGAAGCCGATATTGTGCAGGCCATTAATGAAATTAAAATGGATCAGCAGCAGGACCGGATGGAGTACCTGCCATATTGTTAAAGAAAGTGGTTCATTCAATCGCAAAGATTGTAGCAATATTATTAAGACAAAGTATAGATACAGGCAAGATTTATGATGAGCATAAATTAGCATATATTACTCCCACTTTCAAAAGTGGTTCAAGACTAGAGGCAAGTAATTATAGGCCTGTGAGTCTGACATCTCATATTATGAAAGTATATGAAAAGGTAATGAAAAAAATATAATGAAACATTTAATGAAAAATAGATTGTTCAGTATAGGACAACATGGTTTTGTAAAAAAAGTACACAAACCCAACTGTTAGTCCACCATGAAAGCATATATAAAAATATGATAAATGAAAAGATACAGATGTGGTTTACCTAGACTTTGCAAAAGCTTTTTGACAAGGTAGATCATAATATATTAGCGAAAAAAATTAGAAAACATAACATTGTTGACAAAGTAGGAAGATGGATAAAAGAATTTTTGCAAAACAGAAAACAGGTAGTGATAGCAAATGATGAGAAATCGGATGAAGCTACGGTAATATCCAGTGTACCACAAGGTACGGTGTTAGCTGCATTGCTGTTTGTGATTATGATTGCAGACATAGACAGTACTGTTAAGGACTCAGTAGTAAGAAGTTTCGCAGATGACACAAGAATAAGTAGAGAAATTGCTTGTGATGAAGATAGGAACTCGCTACAAAGAGACCTCAACAAAATATATAAATGGGCAGAGATAAATAGGATGGTATTTAACTCTGATAAATTTGAATCAATGAACTATGGTGATAAAGTAGAATGCTATATGCATATAAAGGACCTAATAATGAGACAATCACAAACAAGGAAGCAGTTAAAGACCTTGGTGTGATGTTGAATAGGAATATGTTATGCAATGATCAAATAGCAATTTATTGGCAAAATGCAAAGCAAAAATGGGAATGTTGTTCCGGCACTTCAAAACAAGAAAAGCTGAACACATGATTATGCTTTATAAAACATACATACGTAGTCCACTTGAATATTGCAATATAATATGGTACCCACACTACCAAAAAGGATATTGCACAAATAGAGAGTGTACAAAGGTCATTTACAGCTAGAATAGAAGAAGTTAAGGACCTTG
This sequence comes from Macrobrachium rosenbergii, assembly GCF_040412425.1. Taxonomy (NCBI): domain Eukaryota; kingdom Metazoa; phylum Arthropoda; class Malacostraca; order Decapoda; family Palaemonidae; genus Macrobrachium; species Macrobrachium rosenbergii. Next base: position 47,141,967 of record NC_089750.1, on the reverse strand, counting down.
ACTACTGGAAAGACTACAATTCTTAAATTTATATAGTCTTGAAAGGAGAAGAGAACGCTACATGGTAATTCAAACATGGAAACAGATAGAAGGAATTACCGAAAACATCATGGAACTAAAATTATCAAAAAAGCAAGCAGAGGTAGATTAATAGTGCCAAAAACTATACCAGGAAAATTAAGGAAAGCACACAGGACATTAATCCACCACGCACCAGCATCGATAATGCAGCGTCTATTCAATGCGCTACCAGCTCATCTGAGGAACATAACAGGAGTGAGCGTAGATGTGTTTAAGAATAAGCTCGACAAAATTATATCTAAAATGTATCCCAGACCATCCAAGACTGGAAGATGCAAAATATACCGGAAGATGCGTTAGCAACTCTCTGGTAGACATCAAAGGTGCCTCTCACACTGAGAGACCTGGGGCAACCTGAACGAATTGTAAAAGGTCTGTCTCTCTCTCTCTCTCTCTCTCTCTCTCTCTCTCTCTCTCTCTCTCTCTCTCTCTCTCTGTTTGTTTCTTCCAATCTCTCTCTCTAACTATCAATGTCTATTAATGGAAGATTTTCTCTCTTTGCTATGTTAATTAACATTTAGAACATTCAAAATTCCTACTTATCACTACACACACACGCACTCATATATATGTATATATATATATATATATATATATATATATATATATATATATATATATATATATATATATATATATATATATATATATATATATATATATATATATATATATATATATATATATATATATATATATATATATATATATATATATATATATATATATAACAGAGGTAGGCGACAACCAGTAGGACACATCATTTCGAAAAAGGTTCGCACAAATTGTTCATAAACATCATGGTGCCTTTAATTTAAAATGAATCCCAAATAATCCACTAATGATTGGTTCCTTTTTCAGATACAATGATCGATTAAACCCACTTTTGACCTCTACCGTGGTATATAAGTATACTTGCCCTAAGTGTAACTCTGGGACATATGTTTGACCACGAACAAGTTGCTGAGTATCAGAAACGACTCTCATCAGGGATTAAGTTTTTGTACTGGCTGTAGGCCCTCCAATCCCGAACATTCTAGCATAAGAAACCACTAAAAAATTGTAAAACATATATTGATAAAAATGATTTCTGTATCATAGGCCAAACAACTAATGCCGAACTGCCTATCCTGGAATCATTATTTATTAAACAACTGGTTCCCCAGTTAAATACCCAAACCTCCTCCACGCACCGCTACCTGAGTTAACTTTTTATTTATGCACTCTGTCTTCTGCCTTCTTTGTATAAAGCTGGTTAGCGATCTTTGGTCTTGCTTTTGTCTTTTTTTTATCTGGTATTCAGTGTTGTAATTTGTGAATTTTATTGATTTTTAGAGCAATTTTTAGAGTAATTTTATTAATTATTTAACAGATTCCCTGATGATGTAATAGAATTATTACAAAACATTGGAAGTAAAGAATTATGCTGAATTTAGTACATTTCCATTGTTCACCTTCGCGCTGATGTGTCCTACTTATATATATGAAGATAAAAGGCCCATAAAGCACTATTTGAACATTGCAACCATATATTTCGAGCACTTCCTTCTGTGCCCCTGTGCACGGGTAAAATATGGACATGATGTGTTACAGGAGTATATATATTTACAAAGCATATGCAGGTGTGGCAGCACTTCGCTGTTGGTATACAGGTGACCGTTGATCCAGAAAGGATGGGAATTAAGCTATTCCCTGGTGTTTTGGCCTCATTAACTCTTGTCTGGCGACTAGCCAGGGGTTCGTATTTTCTGGAACATCTGCTTGAGAAGAGGCCTGAGGATTAAATCATCGATGTCAACACATTTCCAATGTCCTCCTGACAGGCTCATATTGTTGGTTTGATTGATGATAGCAGATTCTAGCATCTTCCGTTTTTATGGACAGTTACTTTTGAAAACAAGCTCTGCTGCACTCCAGTTTATGGTATGGCCTTTATCCCAAATATGTAAGAAAATCCCCGAACTCTCTGAAGCATATCGCACTGATCTTTTGTAGTCTGTTAATCTTCACGAGATGGATCTACCCGTCTCCCCCACTTAAATCTCATTACAATTGCTGCATGGGATCTTGTAAACTATGGCTTCTTTCTCTCTTTTATTTAATCATGTGTTGATGAGCGAGCTCCTAATGGATTTGGGATAATGGAAAATAAAGGGATTATTAGACCCGAGGTTTTCTGTAGCTTTTTGGATGTTTTCATCGTTTGGAAGCTTCATTGTGTTGTTAAAATCTATTTGTCTGTTGTTAGTGGGACCTGTTTGCTATTCTGTTTGCTATTAATAGCCTTCTTGATAATGTGTGGTGGGTAGAGCAGTTGCATTAGCTGTTGGCGGATCATGTTGAGTTCTTTATCTAAGTCCCCTGAGGAATAAGTTGCAGCCGACCATGATCTTTACGGAGATATTGTGGTAGCTTAGGAAATGAACGTAAGAAACAGCAAAAGTGGGTGTCCTATATACTGTGAAGCATATCTGTTTTTTTCTCTTATGATTAGTACAATTTTCCGTTCTTTTCCAATTCAGTTTTAAATTTTATGGTCGGAACTGGGGAATTTAGTCTATTTAAAAATTCATTGAAATCTCCCCAGCTATTGTCTCAGAAAGTAAAAATATCATCTACATATCTAAGCCAGGTCATATATCAGGGTTTGGTAGACGATAAAATTTCTCTTTCGAAATATTTCATGTACATGTACTAAATGGGTTCGAGGGTAAGTGAGACATACGAACTTGTTCGTGATGTTCAACCGTTTAGCAGTAGGGAAGTATTTTGTTTAATGAGCGCTAACTGGCGCATTTCAGCACTTGTCGGATAATCACCTTTGATTTAGTGGGACGTTGGTGACGTGTGTCCAATAATGGAGGTTTCCATCGTAGCGGGGTCGGAAGGCATGGACTCTTTTGGTCCGGTGTGAGTCGGAATTTTTAGGTGTGTTAAACGGAATTGCGAGTTAGTCATTCTTTGGTGAGAGTCTAGACTGAAAGGATGCATTGGAACACGTTGCGAATCGGAATTCCCTGTCGCTGAAAATGAGTAGAAACTTACAAAAAGCACCAACCTTTTACAGACCTGGTTATTTTAGTGATTATTCTTTTGTCATTATTTAACATTTATCTCATATGTGTCTGTGTGTTGGTAAACTGGGTAAACTTTTATTTTTAATGGAGATGGTTCCTTTCCTTGGCAGAATGTTTCAATGGAACCATGAATAAATTGAGATGGTCACGCATCTGCACAGACATGCGTGTAACATAGCCATAGTGGGAAGTGGTCATTTAAAAAGTAACTGTGACAAAAAGACTTTGGAGGTGTTACTAACAAACTTTTTAACTAATGTTGTTAGACTTGGAGACTTTGTGGGAAGGGAGAATTAATTCCCACACATTATGTTCCCTTATGGTGGTTTAGTTTGTTCTTTTTGGGATAAAGCTTAATTGGGAGTAATTATCTATTATGCATAATTTCACTTACTTGTCTCACTGTTAGTTTTGCATAATAAAATCTATTTTTGTAGGATGGGTTTCTTTTATTTTACATTCATATTTTAGCGTTTTGGTTTGAGAGAGAGAGAGAGAGAGAGAGAGAGAGAGAGAGAGAGAGAGAGAGAGAGAGAGAGAGAGAGAGAGAGAGAGAGATGCTCTTCCTCGGTTAGCTACTAACGTGTGCGATTTTCCGAAGGTAGGTGAAAAACAAGTTATAGGGGTTTTCCTAAACAACACATTGCGATATGATCTGGCTTGGATATGTAGATGATATTTTGACTTTCTGGGACAATGGCTGGGGAGATTTCAATGAATTTTTTTTTGATAGACTAAATTCCCTAGTTCCGACCATAAAATTTGAAACAGAAAGGGAAAAGGACCGAAAATTGTCGTTCCTAGATGTACTAATCATAAGAGAACAGAAAACAGATGTGCTTTCACAGTATATAGGAAACCACTTTTGCTGTTTCTTACATTCATTTCCTAAGCTACCACAATGTCTCCATAAAGATCATGGTCGTCTGCAACTTATTCCTCAGATGACTTAGGATATGTTCAATTGGGTACTTAGATAAAGAATACAACAAGATCCACCACCACCTAATGCAACTGCTGTACCCATCACACATCATCAAGAAGGCTATCAATAAAGCAGATAGAGTATACTACAGAGGCCCCACTAACAACAGACAAATACGTTTGAACGACAAAATAAAGTTTCCGTATGACGAAAACATCCAAAAAGCTACAGAATTCCATCGGGAGCTCGCTTATGAGCGTATACTTATAAAAGAGGGGGAAGAAGCCGGATTTTACAAGATTCCATGGAGCAATTGTATTGAGATTTATATGGGGGAGACAGGTAGACCCATCTTGCAAAGATTAATAGAGCACCAAAGATCAGTGCGATATGCTTCAAAAAGCGCGGGGATTTTTCTACATATTAGTGATAAAGGCCATACCATAAACTGGAGTGCGGTAGAACTGGTTTTCAAAAGTAACTGTCCATACAAGCGGAAGTTGCTAGAATCTGCTATCATCAATCAAGCCAACAATAAGAACCTGTAAGGAGGACATTGGAAATGGGATGACATCGATGATTTAATCCTCAGGCCTCTTCTCAAGCAGGTGTTCCAGAAAATGCGACCACCGGACTAGTCGCCAGACGGGAGTAATGAGGCCAAAAACACCAGGGAGTAGCTTAATTCCCATCGTTCCTGGGTCAACAGTTACCTGCATACCAACAGCAACGTACTGCCGCACCTGCATATGCTTTATATATATATATATATATATATATATATATATATATATATATATATATATATATATATATATATATATATATATATATATATATATATATATATATATATATATATATATATATATATATATATATATATATATATATATACCTGTAACACGTCACGTCCATATTTCGCCAGTGAACAGGGGCACAGAAGGAAGTGCTCGAAATATATGGTTACAATGTTCAATTAGTGTTTTATGGGCCTTTTATCTTCATATTATACTGTTGTATAATATATATATATATATATATATATATATATATATATATATATATATATATATATATATATATATATATATATATATATATATATATATATATATATATATATATATTACACACACACACACACACATATATATATATATATATATATATATATATATATATATATATCCCGTTTCTGAAAATTATAGATCTTTGTTGGGAATGCATCATTCCAAACGGAGATCAAGCTTGAACCTCAAAGACCAGTAGTAAATGAAACCACCACATCACTATGAAAGATAAAATTAATTTAAACTTTCATAACATGTATATGCCATACATGCACGAAAGGTATTTTGACCTGAAACAGTCGCGTGAGGTGACAAACGTGTACTTTTAAAATTAATAATAAAAATATTTTTTTAAGCGGTAAAGACTATGGTAATTGAACTTATATAGTCGTTCAATAGTTCGTAAATCTTAAACAAAAATATGCTCATGTGCGCAGACGCTAGTGGGAAGGATAGGTACAGTAGTGTTTGAACGACCAAATCAAACTCCATCACTGAGATCTCTAATTATTGTTCCTCTCCGACATCAAATCCAAAAATATCTGAAGTACAATTATGTTAGTAATGATCGATTCCCAAAAGCCCCCAATAATGCTCGCTCGAGGCAAGTGACTCATCACTTCCAGTTTTCATACAGAAGGAGTTTGACTCTCTCATATATCTTGAATACAGCACAATTTCTCTCCTACATGCTGGAAATCTTTCATTTATCTGAAAGCAAATTTTCTCCGTTACGCAGTGATTTTTATAGTTGGTGCTCTTGGTGGAAGCCACATCCGGCCAATATTGCGACAACGCAACTCACAGCGTGTGTTTAGACGTTCCAATATCTGACGAAAAACGCTTTACCCTCTTCTCCATCCAAACAACATCGATATATCCTTTATAACTTTAACAGCACCGATTAAGGACGGCTAAAATTCAGGTTTTCCTGATCAAAGTTAGCGTCACTTACAAGTTCAGAAAAGTTCAGAAAAGTACTTCATTCTTGTTTATAAGCATGATAATGTAGAACAACTGCTAATTGCGGACGGTTTTCCGATACCTAATGGCCCTAATTTACAGTAAATTCTCAGAAAGAATTGATTATCTACTCGCCGTAGTTAAAAAGTTATATACTTCCAGGAAGGGTATATATGTTGATGCACTCAGCGATTTTTTGCTTTTGTAAACCTAATAAGATTATTACTATCAGCTATCCCATACTGTTTGCCCATAACTGAATAAATGAGGAATAAGAAGCTTGAAAAGGAACGAACTCGGACACTAACACTTGTGCACACACACAAACATTATATATATATATATATATATATATATATATATATATATATATATATATATATATATATATATATATATATATATATATATATATATATATATATATATATATATATATATATATATATATATATATATATATATATATATATATATAAATATATATATATATATATATATATATATATATATATATATATATATATATATATATATATATATATATATATATATATATATATATATATATATATATATATATATATATATATATATATATATGTATGTATAAGAACAGTAATGCCACGGAAAGCGACACTTACAAAGATGTGTCCTGGCAATACCAAAGGCTGCGAATATAAAATTCTTATACTGGAAAAACTGAGGAATTGCCATGAAAGAGAAAAGAACACCCGGAAAATATAAACGAAATGCTCGTAATAATAGTTCAATTTTCGTTTATGTTAGTGAGAACAGTCATGTTATCAACTGGTAAAAGAAAGGCGATTTATTCTAATAGTATGTAAAAAGAATACATCAAAATCAGGTTGTATGAAAGAAAATTATACAGAGAATATCACTCCAGGAATGAGAAAACTAGCTTCATTTGTATAAAGAAAAAAGGATATAAAGTTGAGTTAGGTCTGATGCCAGTGAATTAAAAAAAAAAAAAAATTACGAAGATGCCAAACTCATCTTCATTCGAAAAGCAGATTTGTTAATGGTGTTCTCAACCAAGGTTAAAAATAGGCGTTAGCTCTCCTCTTCCCTATCCTGGCTCTTTTGGTTTTTTCAGGTCTGTACTCGTATGTTCGTCTGTAGTGCCACCTTAACATATAAGTAGATGATATAGTGCTGAATCGCCTTTAATGACACCGTCCTTTAGTTTCCAACTTCCTTCCATTAAATTACCCTTAATAAGCTTGACAGTTTGCCGCTTAACCTATTTTGTTTATGTTTATCACGATTTGTTAAAAAAAAAAAAGGCTTAAATTTTTTTTTTTTTTTTTTTATCATACCAAATCATTAACGTCACAAATGCTATTACCCTGAATCGGGAATAAGGTTTTGTACAATGTCACATCCATGCATGAGCATTATGTGGACACATGTTAGCATACTAGATACACGCAACAAAAAATATATATGTGGATTTCTCTATAACTAGCTACATCCTGGATAATGAAACATTAACAAATACGGATAATATTCGTGAAGACTTTTGCTTCTGCCTTTCAGTCGAAGAGAAGGAAACCTAAATTTACATTATTCCACTTCAGTACTTCTCTTCAGTCTTTATATACGTGTAAAAACATGTTACGTGATAAGACATGACTCCGTAAACTGCAAACATTCTCTACATGCGAACGCACGCCTCTTACCATTTTTCCATACACGTCATCGCCTTTGGTTTAAACAGCAAAAATCATTTCAAGCAACGAATATGTCATTCGCGTCCAAGTTGCTTTAAGAGAATTCTAATTCACCCCAATAAATTCTGTCTTATTTCATAATGAATATTGCGATGGATGAATAATAACACTTGAAAACCGTATTTATTTGATAAATCTGCCTTCTGAACTCCTAAATTTTGAAATGGCTTCATACCATAGCCGTCAAGAAATATATTATCACTAGACGGTTTTTCATTGAAAAAACATACCTCATAACCTATGTGACTTTGTAATGAAGATTCCAGTGCATATGCTGTTAATGCAAAACCTTTATGTCTTAATAGGAATTTATTTTAATTTTATCTACCTCACCCTAAGAAGAGACTCCAAATAGCAATGAAATTCTCTATTGTTCCCCTTAGAAAGGGATCTAATTTTCTAGTAACCATCCATTTTAAACTCTAACGTCTCGATAAATAATTCTGCCATTGTCAGTAGATATAATACATGTAATATCCCAAAAATCATGACCAGATGAGGTTAAATTAATACTGGAGTCAATTTTAACGTTATTCGCATGCTGGCTGACATTTCTTCAAAGTAATTCAATAACTACTACAGTTAACTTTGCATTTCACGTTCTATTTGTTGCATTATTCGTAAATATTTTTCAAAATAACATAAAAAGCTGGATCAAGAAAATTAGTCAAGAATGTAAGTAAAATTACGACGAAGCCACCTGCAGAAAACATTCTGAATGAACAGGTATATTACATCACTTAGATTACTTTAATTTTCTTCTTGGGCTGACAGAAATCTGAAAAGGAATATTGTTACAAAATAAAGGTAATGACTAAAGAGTTAGAATTTCCGTTACTGATCCATTACGTTTTAAAAGGAGCAATACTCTTCCTTATGCATTTAACTGTCATTATTGGGATTTACTCAACAACTCTCTCTGGTCAAATTCAGGAAAATTCCTGCTCAGTACATCAGTATATCAGGACTTATATAATTTCGGATGGGGCATATACGCCTTGCCGAACTAGGCGATTCACGCACGTCAACAAACTGAGT
>NC_089750.1:47113056-47125556 GCF_040412425.1 Macrobrachium rosenbergii | reverse complement strand
TTCAAATCCTGAAACTATTCCTGGTCGCAATCCGATTTCGGAAGGCAGTGTGGCCCTGCCAAACTTTATATGAATGAATTTCCCCATCCTGGAGTTCAATCCTTCGCAGCAATTAACAAAGAACCTTTTAATGTAATTTTGGCCTAACCAGGTTATTATTATTATAACAGGAATATTATATTAAGTAGCTTGCTTGTTGCCAATCACTGCAGTATTGCTCACTGTATATGACTAATGAGCCTGCCCATTGGGTACCATTTTGCATTGTTTGTCTCCTAGCTTAATTGCTAAATCTCTGTAAATAAACCCCTTTAAATTGTGAAAGAATTTTAATTCCAAATGTTGACCTTACTCATTTAATTGTAAATCCAGGGAAAATCTAAGGTAAGTTTCCAAATAACTTTTCCTTTGTTCATAATCTGTGCACTTGGTTCCTTTGCAGTCATAAGTTTTAAATTGTTTAATTCTCTCCCAACCAAGACGACCAGTTTATGGCAGTATATACGAGATATTATATATATATATATATATATATATATATATATATATATATATATATATATATATATATATATATATATATATATATATATATATATATATATATATATATATATATACATAGGGAGAGTGGGGCAGAGTGGGGCATTGGTTACACTGGACACTGGCTTTTTAAGTGACTAATTAGTAACTTTTTCTGAATGAGCTCCTAGTGGCAGAGAGAGTAACTAAAAATGTAAACATTGAGCCATTTTTGGTTGGGGGATCAACAGATTGAAACTTTTTTTCAAGCATTTGTTAATTTTTGGTTAGTAAAGTAAATTTTTTTCTTTTCACTTGTTTTGCATTCGTGTTTTCAGTATTTTTAATAGTAATCCCAACATACAGTGATCGAACTAATTGGTAACTTTTTCGAATGAGCTCCTAGTGGCAGAGAGAGTAACTAAAAATGTAAACATTGAGCCATTTTTTTTGGGGATCAACAGATTGAAACTTTTTTCAAGCATTTGTTAATTTTTGGTTAGTAAAGTAAATTTTTTTCTATTCACTTGTTTTGCATTCGTGTTTTCAGTATTTTTAATAGTAATCCCAACATACAGTGATCGGATATAGAAAGGGATGCAGATATGACAGCTGGATAAATATTTGCTATGTGCTTATTGGTAAGGGCCTGTATTCATTTCATTGTCAAATTATTATAATGGGGCACAGTGGGACAAGAATCTTCGGGGCACAGTGGGACAGTGTCCCACTGTGCCCCATGCTTTTGAATGAATGCGTTTACACTGTTTGTGTTAAAATCCTCAAATAATACTTGTCAACAATGGCACGTATAATATTTTATACTATATTGCTATTTGAACCTAAATGTAAGCTTTACACATCAAAATTCTTGTTTACAGGACTAAGTAATGCCAAGAAATAGGAAAAGAAAAACAAGACATTGGAACTTTTACTGAAAATTCTATGAAAGAGGCTGTTAAATTAGTATTAGATGAAACTAGCCTAAGAAAGCAGCAGAAATAAAAGGGGCTGCACGAAACACTCTTCACAGGTAGCTTTCAGATTGAAATATTTGTATTTCATCCATTCAGTATCTCAGTTCATGTAGTATTATAGACAAATAACTTGAAGCATCGGTAGACAATATTTTGAGGGTAAATATTTTTAGTAGATAACTAAGAGATCAAGGGAGTAAATAAATTGGCCTATACGTAGGATGTTTGAGGAAAAATATAACAAATAAGTTTGAAATTTTAAAAAACTTCTTAAAGTAGAGAAAATTCAGAACAAATAGAAAAGTATACATAAAAATGTTAGGAAAGTAGAAGTAGAAATTGGAATTTCCTCTATACTTGAAATTTAAGTACGGAGCTTTAGGTCAAATTATGGGCAATGAAGGAAAAAATATATAGAGCAGATATTTTTTCCATCAATTTTTGAAGAGATGAAGAATAACACATTAAAAGCCACTAAGAATCTCCCTTGAGCATTTTGAGAAATTTTCGGATATCCCCCATATTATTTTGCTCATTTTGTAAACTGGAACCGAGGGGGTAAGACTAGTCTTGTAAGATAGAGCTTGACTCTATGAAAAATTATTCCCTCAAAAGCCTATTTTGATTTGCACAGATTTTCATAATTATTAATAGGCCTCTTGATAGTAATGGCTTTCTCACTACCAATAGAACTAATATTATTGATACTGAGGGATATCAGAAAATCTAAAATTTTCCAAACTGCTCCAGGGGGATTCTTGGTGACTTTTACTGTGTTATTCTACATTTCTTCAGGAATTGATAGAACAAATTTCAGCTCCGTAATTTTTTTAAAATCTAATTCTCCTGGACTAAACAGTTAAAATAGCTGAAAATATATAGGTCTAGGTTTCTGTCCAGATATGTCCAGAAAGTCAAAAATGCCAAAGAAGGAGAGATTATTCGAATGCGACCGAATTATGAATGCAGGTCTGTGTTCACACCTGATGAAGAGGTGACTCTAAAAGATTACTTAATTATATACATCCTCTAAGATGAATTATGGCCTGTCAACAAAATCTACTCGCTTATTAGCTTACGAAATGGCAGTTATAAATGGTAAAACTTTTCCACAATCATGGCATATACTCAAAATGGCTGGGAAAGACTGGCTCTATGGATTTGTGAAAAGACACCCTGATCTTAGTATTAGAAAACCAGAAGCCTGTAGCCTTTCAAGATCAACTTCTTTCAACAAACATAATATTGATAACTTTTTTGCGAAGCTTAGAGAAGTATATGGTAGATATGAGTGTTTTGCAGACGGTTCTAGAGTTTACAATCTGGACATGAAACCACTACAACTACAACGAAATGGCAGTTAGTTATAAATGGTAAGACTTTTCCACAATCATGGCATATACTCAAAATGGCTGGGAAAGACTGGCTCTATGGATTTGTGAAAAGACATCCTGATCTTAGTATTAGAAAACCAGAAGCCTGTAGCCTTTCAAGATCAACTTCTTTCAACAAACATAATATCGATAACTTTTTTGCGAAGCTTAGAGAAGTATATGGTAGATATGAGTGTTTTGCAGACGGTTCTAGAGTTTACAATCTGGACGAAACCACTACAACTACAGTCCAGAAAACCACAGTGAAAAGGGCGCACATGTTACAACATGTACTAGCATCCCTCCTGCCACGGTGTTTCCTCACACACACTTTAAATCCCATGTGATCAATGAAGCTCCCCCTGGCACTCTTTTGATATATGACAATCGCGATTCACATCAATCCATTCAAGTACTAGACTTAGCAAAAGAGTATGGGATTACAATTCTCACTCTTCATCCACATTGTAGTCATAAACTGCAACCTCTTGATGTGGGACTTTGCTTATCATTTAAAGTTCATTACTACTCTGTCATGGACTCACGCCTTTTACAAAAGCCTGGTGTCCCAGTAACTATTTATGATGTTGCTTGAATAGTCAACACTGCTCACCAACGATCCATGACTCCCTCAAACATTTTATCAGGATTCAGGAAAAGTGGAATATTTCCATTTGATGCTAATATATTTACTGAACATGATTTTGCTTCTAGCTCTGCCACAGACAGGCCTGCCAAGGGAATGCGGTAACTGATGCAACACTTGAATTAGACGAAGGCACTGGCCCATCTGGAGAATCGGTACCTCCACAAGCACTCTTAAGCCCTCAGTTATTCCGAGAATATCCAAAAGCTGATCCACGAAAAGAATCAAAACGAGGACGTAAGAAAGGTCGAAGTATGATTGCCACAGACAACCCAGAAAAAAGAACACTACTGCAAACCAAGAGACAAAAAAACTTCCCAAGACCAAGCTTTTTTTAGAACCAGCTACTTCATCCACTGATGAGGAGCCTATTCTTTCTGATCATTCATCTGATGACGTACCTGAGGAGGAGAGTATGATAATTGATCCCCATGCCTTGAAATTGCTAGAAAGGGAACCAAAATTGGGTGACTTTGTATTAGTTGAATTTAGCACTGCACCTAAGAAGTACTATATTGGAATATTAATTTCAACTAAAGATCTTAATGGAGATTTTGAGGTCTCTTACCTGAGAAGAAAAGAAAAAACTTCACAATTTATGTATCCTCAAGTGCCTGATATAGCTTCTGTGGCTATTAAAGACATAAAAGTTGTATTGCCTGAACCAAGATCAAGTGGCAAAACAAAGAGGCAAAGCTCATACCTATATTTTGATGTTAATTTTGATCTCATAAATGTTTCTTGAACTGCGTCCCACTGTGTCCTATGGTCTGTCCCACTCTGCCCAGGTATGGGGCACTGTGGGACAATTTGAAAAGTTTTTATTTTGTATTTTTCTACCCGTGAAGAATTAATCATAGGGTGACGAACTCTTTACAGTTTGAAGTATATAGATTGATACAGATTATGCAAACGTTTCATTAAAATGTGATTGAAAATAAATTTTTGGTAATTAATTTTATTTTTTTGTCCCTCTGTGCCCCACTCTCCCTATATATATATATATATATATATATATATATATATATATATATATATATATATATATATATATATATATATATATATATATATATATATATATATATATATATATATATGTATATATATATATATATATATATATATATATATATATATATATATATATATATATATATATATATATATATATATATATATATATATATATATATAATTATTATCACTTTTGTACGTGATTCATTTATCACACATTACCACAGGTGAAAATAAGAAACGGGTGTAGGTCCTGACCGGTTTCGACTTTATTTCCAAGCCATTGACGAAGGACTGATACAGAGTATGAGAAGTCAAAAATATATATGCTACAGGAACAGTACTGACGAACATACACAACCGTTAGAGACTACATAATCCCCCTCAAGCCGGTGTCGAGGTAGGAGTGGCCTTCAAAACTCATTTGGCTAAAAATCACAATATACTCTCAGGGGACGATGCTGATAAACAAACCATACGCGACCTCAAGATCCACACCTGACAGGTGTCAGGGAGGCGGAGTTTGGAAACTCATTACTACTGCTACCCCTGTACTGTGTTTACAAATATGATAATCCTATTTTCATACATCTCTACTGCCTACCTTAAAATTTAAACAATTTACAAATTTCTTTTGATATTAAAGGATCAAGTTTATACATCCCTTGACTGATATTCATATTATGGTAGTAACTTTCTTTTATAAAACTAGATTCAATGATATTCCTGTCCAGCGGATTATTAGAATGTACAATCCTTTTTGCCCCTTCCCAGTTGATAGCATGATTGTTCTCACTAACATGTACAAATATACCACTGTTCCCTTGTGCATATCTCACACATTTCTTATGTTGTTCAATTCTTTTTTCCAGTGCTTTCCCGGTTTGGCCAATATAAAAGTTGTTAACAGACTTACACGGAATTTTACATACACACCCCTTTAGTATTGTCAGGGAGTTCTTGATAAGTACATTTTTCATTGTTTTATTGTTCTTAAATGCGACATTGACACCAAAATTCTTAAGAAGATGAGGATATCTTTCATATTATTATTATTATAAGGCAGAACAAGCAAATTTTTTGTGTTGTAAGGTTCTTTCTGGTTTTGATATATTGTCTTTTTTGCCGCTTCAAATGCACTGTTTAATACGCTATCAGGATATTTCAATTTCTTGCCTGCATTCCTAATCTTGTCTATTTCATCATCAATATATTCAGGGCTACATACACGTAATGCTCTTAAAAACATAGATAAAAACACTGACTTTTTAACCTTATTGCTTTGTCCAGAATGGAAATGCACATAGGAAGAAATATTAGTGGGTTTTCTATACACACTATATTTAAACCCACTACTATTTCTTCGTATGAGGACATCCAAAAAAGGTAAGCACCCATCATTTTCCATTTCCATAGTGAATTTAATTGATGGTACTAATTGATTTAACTTGGCAAAAAAGTTATTTACATCTTGGTTCCCTGGCCATACACAAATTATGTCGTCAACATACCTAAACCATGTTACATTACGTGGGATTATGTTGTTTAATATTTTCTTTTCAAAAAATTCCATATATAAGTTACTTAACACTGGTGATAGCGGGTTTCCCATTGCCATACCAAAATTTTGTGAATAAAATTTACCATTAAATTCAAATTTACAATCTTTCACACATAATTTAATCAGTTCAATTAAAGTACTTTTAGAAAATGGGATATCCAGCTGTGTGTTCTCTAACAATTCAGATAAAAACGCCATCAGATCATCAATTGGCACCTTTGTGAATAGTGATACTACATCAAAACTTACAAGCCTGGATTCACTATTAATCTGTACACTATTTAGTTTATTTATCAGATCCACATTATTCGAGATATTAGCATTTGAGATGGTACCTACTAATGGGTTGAGAATATCCACTAAGTACTTCGCTAGCTTGTAAGATGCGGAACCAACAGAACCGATAATTGGCCTGGCAGGAAAGTTTGTTTTGTGAGTTTTTATTGTACCATACATGTATGGTAGCGATGGAGAGGTCACACACAACTTCTTTATAAGGCTTTCGTTACCTTTTAACAGGTTTTTCACTTTCTTATTGAAGCCACTGTTCACATTGTCTAACGGGTTCTTATTTAATTCTTTATATGTGCTATCATCACCCAAAAGATTTTCCATTTTTTCCATATATTCACTTTTATTTAAAATTACAAGAGCGCCTGATTTATCTGCTTTTGTCATATGTATATTTTTATCTTTTTTTCAGTTCATTGATAGCAACCATAAATCTTTTAGGGACGTTTGTGGTGTCTGATTTTTTCATACTTCCATAAATCACTCCCTTAACTATGTTCACTTCTTCATTCGTTAAATCACCATATTTTTCCAAATTGCACAGTCCTTTAGTTATTTCCACACTGTTCCTTCCGCCCGGAGATAAAGCAAATTTTAAACCGTAGCCTAGGGCACTAGTTACTAGTCAACTTATCAAACAAACATCTGGATAGAAATGTAACTAGTGTGAGATATGCACAAGGGAACAGTGGTATATTTGTACACGTTAGTGAGAACAATCATGCTATCAACTGGGAAGGGGCAAAAAGGATTGTACATTCTAATAATCCACTGGAAAGGAATATCATTGAATCTAGTTTTATAAAAGAAAGTTACAACCATAGTATGAATATCAGTCAAGGGGTGTATAAACTTGATCCTTTAATATCAAAAGAAATTTGTAAATTGTTTAAATTTTAAGGTAGGCAGTAGAGATGTATGAAAATAGGATTATCATATTTGTAAACACAGTACAGTGGTAGCAGTAGTAATGAGTTTCCAAACTCCGCCTCCCTGACACCTATCAGGTGTGGATCTTGAGGTCGCGTATGGTTTGTTTATCAGCATCGTCCCCTGAGAGTATATTGTGATTTTTAGCCAAATGAGTTTTGAAGGCCACTCCTACATCGACACCGGCTTGAGGGGGATATGTAGTCTCTAACGGTTGTGTATGTTCGTCAGTACTGTTCCTGTAATATATATATTTGTGACTTCTCATACTCTGTATCAGTCCTTCGTCAATGGCTTGAAATAAAGTCGAAACCGGTCAGGACCTACACCCGTTTCTTATTTTTCACCCAATAGTAATGTGTGATATATATATATATATATATATATATATATATATATATATATATATATATATATATATATATATATATATATATATATATAATTGATATATGTATGTTTTGTGTGTGTGTATGTTCCAGCATAATTCTGAAATGCATTGAGCAATTTCAACCAAACTTGATATAGGCTACATATGACTCACTATCTCGAAAATAAAAGTGCAGGGGTAAGGCATAACTAGCACCAAAGGGGTCTGGGTGTGAGAAGGGGGTGGCACGTAAAAAAAGCGGAATACAGCAGATATTAGTGTCTAATCCATAGTTTACGACGTTGTTGAGATGAATAGTGACACTCCCAATGCCCTTTAAGTTCAAATTCAGCTCTTGTGGAAGGTGGAGTGACAAGGGGTAAAAAAATAAAATGTCAAAACTGACAGATATTAGTTTCGAATCCATAGTTTTCGAGGTTGACGAGATGAACAGTGACACTCCCACTCCCCTTTAAGTCCAAGTTCAACCCCTATAGGAAGCGGGTTGAGAAAAGGTGAAAAATAATATGTAAAAAATGTCAGATACTAGCATCTAATCCATAGTCTATGAGGTTGCTGGGATGAATAGTGACACTCCCGATACCCTTTAAGGCCAGGTTCAGCTCTGACAGGAAGGGGTATGAGAAAGGATGAAAATAAAATCTCAAAAGTGACTGATATTAGTGAATAACCCATAGTTTTTGAGGTCACTGAGATGAATAGTGACACTCCCAATGCCCTTTAAGTCCAAGTTCAGCCCCGATAGGAAGTTGGGGTGAGGAGAGGTGAAAAATAAAAGGTGAAAAATGATAGATATTAGTGTCTAATCCATAGTTTTCGAGGTCGCTGAGTTGAATTGTGACACTCCCGATGCCCTTTAAGCCCAAATTCAGCACCAGTGGAAAGTAGGGTGACAAGGGGTAAAAAATAAAATGTCAAAAGTGACAGATATTAGTTTCGAATCCATAGTTTTTGAGGTTGATGAGATGAATAGTGACACTCCCGCTGCCCTTTAAGTCCAAGTTCAGCCCCGATAGCAAGAGGGGGGGTGTGTGAGAAAAGGCGAAAAATTATATGTAAAAAATGACAGATATTAGCATCTAATCCATAGTCTCTGAGGTTGCTGGGATGAAGAACAACACTCCCGATGCCCTTTAAGGCCAAGTTCAGCTCTGACAGGAAGGGCAGTGAGAAAGGGTGAAAATAAAATCTCAAAAGTGACTGATATTAGTGAATAATCCACAGTTTTCGAGGTCACTGAGATGAATAGTGACACTCCCGATGCCCTTTAAGTCCAAGTTCAGCCCCAATAGGAAGTGGGGCGAGAAAAAGTGAAAAATAATATGTCAAAAATGACAGACATTAGCATCTAATCCATGGTCTTTCAGGTTGCTGGAATGAATAGTGACACTCCCGATGCCCTTTAAGTCCAAGTTCAGCCCCGATGGGAATAGGGGGGGTGAGAAGGGGTGAAATATAAAATGTAAAAAATGCTGGGCAATATAATTGAAGCAAGTATCTTAACAGGAAAGGGAGAGAGAGAGAGAGAGAGAGAGAGAGAGAGAGAGAGAGAGAGAGAGAGAGAGAGAGAGAGAGAGAGAGAGAGAGAGAGAGGAGAGGAGAGGTGAGAGAGAGAGTAGAGGGGTGTTAGGGGAGAAGAAAGAGGGAAAACACAGAGAGAGAGAGAGAGAGAGAGAGAGAGAGAGAGAGAGAGAGAGAAGAGAGAGAGAGAGAAGAGAGAGAGAGAGAGAGAGAGAGAGAGAGTAGAAGGGGTGGTATTAGGGAGGTGAAAGAGGGGAAAGAGTGAGGAGACTTGAAGATAGAGAGAGAAAGAAACTCTCTCTCTCTCTCTCTCTCTCTCTATCTGTATATGTATATATATATATATATATATATATATATATATATATATATATATATATATATATATATATATATAATCATGAAGCTACAAATGTCGTTTAATATCAAATTCTAATGGTACCTTTCAGGAATATCCCCGATGGAATTATCACCGAAGGAGAATTTATAAGTGTTAAATGGGTCGAGACTCGGCAGTACCAGTCCATTTATCACTAATAAATTTCCCTTCGGTGATAATTTCCCATCGGGGATATACCTGAGGTAGCGTGAATTTAATATTAAGCGACATTTGTAGTTTCATGATTGTACAGTATATAAATCACGGTGTGACAAAAATTTTCATATACTGTATATGTATATATATATATATATATATATATATATATATATATATATATATATATATATATATATATATATATATATATATATATATATATATATATATATATATATATATATATATATATATATATATATATATATATATATATATATATATATATATATATATATATATATATATATATATATATATATATATATATATATATATATATATATATATATATATATATATATATATATATATATATATATATATATATATATATATATATATATATATATATATATATATATATATATATATATATATATATATATATATATATATATATATATATATATATATATATATATATATATATATATATATATATATATATATATATATATATATATATATATATATATATATATATATATATATATATATATATATATATATATATATATATATATATATATATATATATATATATATATATTTATATATATATATATATATATATATATATATATATATATATATATATATATATATATGTATGTATATATACATATATATTAAGCTAAAAAATTTACACCCAAGGTGAACTATAATTGATAATTGCTTGGTCACCAGTGGGGTTCAAATCACGGTCTTGTTTAGAAACAACGATATATGTATATACTGTGTGTGTATGTATGAATATATATATATATATATATATATATATATATATATATATATATATATATATATATATATATATATATACATATATGAATGAATTTTATCGCATCACCGTGATTCACATACAAGCATTAAGCTACAAATTTCCTTTAATATCCAATTCGCTCTACCTTGGAAATAGTATTTAGTTGATAATAAGTTGGTCGTCATGTGGGCTCGAACCACGGAGGACAAGAACTCAAGACTACAGTGACGCCATTAAACCACAAGGCCGCTGTATATATATTGTATGAAGAAATTAGGGAAGATGTAATGGATGTTGGTGTAAAATTGGTGAAATGCGGAGTGACAGAATCAGTCATGCATTGAGTATGGAATGAGTTATATTTGCGTATTGTACATTGTTGATTCGGGATAGAGAAGAGAAAATGCAAAGATCAGTAAAGAGTTTGAATGTTTGCAAGAGCTGACTGTTTAGAGTAAACGTGAGGGAGGCTGTGAGAATAAAAACAGGAAGATGGGGTAAGGAATGTTTATGAATAGCTGAAAATATTAAAGCACAGATATAAATAAGAATTAAAAGGGAATATATCAGATGATTCTAGGATGAGAGATCCAAACCACAGAACTGGTGGTGAAGCAAGAAATGTAGCAGTATACAGTATGTGCAGAAAATTAAGAGAATTTTGGAGTATATGGAAGCCAAGAATGAAATACATGAAGTGGTTGGTCAGCCAATTCTCCCTTTTGGAAGTGAAGTGTGTTTTAGAGATGAAATGCTTTGTAGCATATGAGGCTCAAGAAGAATTGAAATGGTGACAAATGTATAGATGCAAAGAAGTGGTAAACTGTTTAGGGTAGCGAAATAATTGACCAGAGTGTTTTGAGATGGTTTGGTAATGTGTAAAGAATGGACGATGGACTTTGTAGAGAAAAGAGTACACTTCGGTGATTAAGGGATTTGAGATGTTGGTGAGTCTTCTTTGCTGGTGCGCGAAGCATCCAATTGTGCGGAACTTGGGATGTACACCTATGTAGGACGCATTAATTTTTCTGCACAATTTAGTCTTTTATTTAAGGCACTGTGATTCCATCTTTATCTCTGTAGGTTGCACTTTACTGGTGAAAACTATCTGCATTAGACCCGGTATTCATCTAGGGTTCAAGAAGTGATAGTGGGCAAATGCATCATCTAACTAATTTCCTCAGTGAAACGGATAGCAGGTTATTCCAAACCTTGCTCCCACAGAAGACAGAGGAACATCCACAGAGTGAAAATAGTAATATAACGTAGATCACAAAACCTTTCTGTCTGACCCAGGCCAAGGTGCTTATTTTTCTAAAAGAGGGTTTTTATGAGAGAAAATTAAGACTTCCAGTTCTGCATTGTGCTGTAGAGATAAATCCAACCAATTTTTATGTCCATTTCATCCACTGTTTTGATTCGATGTGCAATGCAATATCGCAGGGAGCGAAAGTTTTACACTTTCAATAATTCCCTGCAAGTAAATGTAACGTTCCCTTTGTTATTGTGTCTCAAGCGTTTAAGAAACCATTAGTCATTTTTGTCCTCATAAGAGTGTCCTACGTTCTTCGAACTGTAAAGTAAATATTTAGGATTGCTGGAATCTCCCCATTGTTCTCCCTTCGAGCACGCTATCAAACGCTTAACTGCGAACGGTAAAGTGAAGTCCATTCTTAAGAGAGCTTTTCGATGCCCTTGTTTTTGTAAGTGTTCGCAGCAGCGGCAATTTTATTAAAACCAGTCACTTCAGATAATGTTCCTTATAATACACTGCCACTATGTAGTAACATGTTCTTTACTGAATAATTATTCTTATTACTAAGACTCGGTCATTGAGATGTAAGGTAATATTCCATTGAGTAAGCCTACATACTGCAAGGTGCTGACTTACGAAGTATTGCATTTGC
>NC_089750.1:47100556-47108056 GCF_040412425.1 Macrobrachium rosenbergii | reverse complement strand
GATCAAGCTTTTATTAACTTCATCCCCCTTTCATGTCTTGCTTTTTCTCTTTCTTTTTCTGCTTCTCTTTCTTCTTCCTTTTCTTTTCTTTCTCTTTTCTCCCTGTCTTATCTTTCTTTTTCTGACTACATTTCCTCTCTTCCTGCCAGCATTCTCAGCTTCATCAAACTTTCTTCTCTTTCCTCTCTTTCTTTTCTGCTTGCATGTTCAGCTTAATCAAGTTTTCTTCTGCAGCTATACATCTAAGCTCTTCCTCTACATCACTTTTCTCTTTCTTTTGCTCTTGCTTATTTATAAATTCTGCCTAAGCTGCATTCAACAATCCTTGTGCCTCTCCTAACTCTACATCTGTTTTACCAGAGTCCACCAATGCTTGGATTGCAATATATCTGATTTGTGCCTTAATCATACCACTAGACACATTACCCCCACATGCCACTGCTAAAGCAGTCCACTGTGCCTTAGTCAGGTTGGATGCAGATAACTCTTGGATAGAAGGAGCTGCTAAAAACTTCTGCACTTTGAATATGGCCATTTTCTCTGTGTTACTCAACTAAATAATTCACAATAGAATGCAAAAGGTAATTATGTGCTCACACTATCAAAATATTTTCCTAACACCACCAGTATAAATCATAAACCAGAGTGATATTTTGTTTTGTTCCTGGGTCTGGGCACCAAATTCTATTGTCACGATGCATTCCAAGTACCTGGTTATTACACAACTAATCACAGATTTTAAAAATTTACCTCACTTCAACCAGATCCTTGAACTCTCCTAACAATAAAAATTACAACTGAGTACTCTAAAGGTAACAGTGATACCTTAAAAAGGTTATTAATCAAGTGAAAAATCAAACTAAGTTTATCAAAACAAGTGTGAGGTATCAACAATTAAGCAAGACATACACAAGAGTAAAAAGGCATCTTTCCATCAAATAACTTTAACTTTTCCCTGGTCTTAATCCACTTCAACAAAATTAAAGGAACAATGCATGTTTATCACTTTGCCTTATGCACACAATTAATCCCATTTCCTGATGGTCAATAAATGAAACACTGTTTTTTGAAAACATTAAATAGCATAAATTATTTTTAAATTCAAATTTTATAATGAGAATTCACAATCTGAAAAAATTTACTATAATTTGAAAACAACACAAAATTTAATTAATTCTTGAATTTAATTATTAAACAAAATTAAATTACAAAAACTTTAATTTATCAAGAAATTAAGTTAATCAAGCCAAACTTAAACTATTAAGAATTACACAAGATTTGAAAAGAAAATCTTAGCAAAAGAAAATTCAATCAAGTATGCAATGTTAAATCATCAAGAAATATTCAAAATGCTACAAATAAATGTTAAATCACCAATATATAAAAAGTGAAAAATTAAGAGATTGCAAACACAACATACAGAAATACAGAAAAGATTTACCAACAATAATTTCACCAAGGCAACATTTTCTTAATATACCTAATTATACCATGGTAATTATAAGTAAAATTCATTTTACCTTACACAAGCTTGTGAAAACTTTTGCAAAATCACCTGAAATGTAGCTGCTTGTGATTAACAAAACATACATTTTTGTTAGGCACCATTACACATTTTCCTACATTCATATCTCAAAAGCTAAAAGTAATGCCAGTGACCACACAAATATTTTACATTAATAATTTCTCTCTTTTGAACAAGAGAAAGGGAGAGAGAGAGAGAGAGGTGGAACCACACGAACATTCTCTAAACTCAGAATGACCAAACTTTTGGATTCCAATTAGAAACGAAACAATCAGACGACGTCAGAACAATACACGATCAGAGCAACGCAATCTTTCAAACATGATGTAATTGATTGAGATATGTGCATTTACTCTCAAAAAGGCACATGCTATTTGAGCAGAAAATCGTATGGGACATAGCTGTTAATGAAATCTCAACAAGATCAAAACAGACAGCTGCCGGCTGGTCACAAACAAGACGAAGAACCAAAGTTGGTTTTCAGAACAGTGCATGAAACATTGTGAAATCATTCATCTTTTTCTTGTATGAGACAAAACCTTATGTGACTCGATTGCCATTCCCTCGCTTGTTAACAGGTGAACTTTCGCGACAATAACTGAACCAAAACACGATATATGAAATCATGAGTACAGAACATTTGTTGCTGGGGAACAAAATCAGCGGTCACATAAAATGTATTACTGATTCTAAATTATGCTCTTATGTTATCTAAATCACTAACGCTTTTTAGATCTGACACTAAATTACATACGATATTTCAACAATTTAACTAGAAAAGTAAATATATCAAAATCGAGGAATGCTATACTTTTTTTTTACAAAGGCAATATCATATATATATATATATATATATATATATATATATATATATATATATATATATATAGAGAGAGAGAGAGAGAGAGAGAGAGAGAGAGAGAGAGAGAGAGAGAACACAATTTTTTATTTTTAGATTTCGAGTACAAACGATTAGAATTTCAAAAGAATACAAACAATAAAATAGTTTTAACAGAAAAGGAACAAAAGCCATTCTGGGAGATTAGCTATATCTGTTAATAACTTACCTATACTTGTTGCATTATTTCTTTAGTGTTCTTAAAAGCAAATCACGCTGAAAATATCTGAATTAGATGTTAAAAATCTAATAGTTTTCAATTTTTATCTGTGATTTTTTCTCTTCACAAATATTAATCCATAAATACAATTTAGTATCGAATTAGCTTAACTTGGCAATACCTTTACATCCTAAGGAAATTATATAAGATATGTGCATCTGCTTTGGGATTCGAAACTATGCATTTTTGGGGTTTGATTTACAAACGACAGTGATTCTTCCTTTCACCCAACAAGAAAGTTTAAGATGATTTTGACTCTTGTGCCTATTCCCGTCAATACTCAGGTGCAGTATTAGGGCTCTTACACACGATACTTGGCCAAGTGTGGTTTCGAAGCATGGTACCGAAGCTGTGCTCGAAAACTGTTGGTGTAGACAGAAACACTGAACCACCTACACTTCCTGAGCAGGTACGAGTGAGCTGTATATTTGCGTGCTTCGATACCATACCGCGACACTGATCCGAAGCGTTCGCCTAAACCATACTTGCCCACGTATTGTGTATAAGAGCCCTTACAGTACAACCGAACTCATCTTATATCTACCATAGTAGCAGAGTGCTATTTGTAACGCGTGGCTATTCGCAAATATTAAGCCACAAATACCGAACTCACTTTACTTGGAATAACTTCAGTCAAAGCTGGGAATGTCATAAAGCTCATCTACCCTGGTCAAGATTCAGACTGGGTTCAACGTGACAGTGACTACCCATCAACCTATCTTAGAAATATAATTCGATTCAGGAGTATAAAATTTACTTGTTAGTTAGTGTTTTGTCACTAACTAACAAATAAATGTTATACTCTCGAATCAAATTATAGCTCTGTTGATAGGAGAATGCGTAGTCACTAACATTCTTACGTTAATAGTCACGTGTTCGTTCAAATCCAGAATGAAACGTTCGTGACAGACGAAGGAAAATATGAATAAGGTGAAAGGATACTGGGGCAAAGAATGGGGAATTTGCCATAACCCTCGTGGCACCACACAGGACTTTTAGCCAAAGATGTCTGAGGGAACGAGTCATCTTGTAAAATTAGTTTCCATGGTTTTTGTGTATTAAAATGAACAAGCTGAAGACAGTATTTGGCAAATTTTTTTTTTTATGACCGTCAAGGACATTTAAATCTCGGATCAGTGGTGAAATATGAAATTTCATAAATGTCATTAGTGACTGATCGGTTTTCCTGTTGTTTAAAGTACCGTGAATAAAAATAAAACAAGATTAATATAGAATACATGTATAAAATAACGATAATAAAAAAAAACAAGTAATATATGAAGAAGGAAACTGTTCATGAAGGATAATGCATACTGTTCGGCTTTTTCTGTTATAACTTTACATCTAAATGATAATTATAACGATAACTTTTATCCACCTTGATCTGTATACGTTGCGGTGCAGAGCCGCAGTACTGTCGATGCTTGAAAGTCCGTCAAATATGAATAATGAGGCGGAATAACAACAGCGATGTAGAGGGCTGTTTACACTGAAAATGCTTCAAAGCGCAAACTTGAGCCGTATCCGGTTTCGTCGCCCGCAGTGCAATTTGATATTCAAGCTGGGTTCCACAAATTACACAAGCTACCGTTCAAGTCCAGATTCATATAATGAAGGCAGGGTCTAGAATTTTAGTATTGCCTGTGGGAAAGCAAGAATGGAAGTAAACAACCCTAAAGAGATATACAATGTATGGCAGAAGGATGAAGACTTCATAACTTTTGTTTGAGCCGAGGGCCATTTTAAAGTGTGTTAGGGGTTTTTATAGAATTGATTCATGAGTTAATCTTTTTGATACATAAATGTGTAATATTATTTTTGTGGTTGTAGCAAGAAAAAATGCAATATTACTCTGAAATCACGATTAAAATATTATTCAAAATGTCTGATAAACTGATTAATCATCAGACATTACTGTATACAGTCTGATAATGTCTGATAACTAATCAACTTATTACCGTAATTCTGTATTTAAAAGTATTCATGCCTTTCAGTTTAGGGAAGTATTAAATATAACACATTCAGTTTTTTTTTTAGTTTTGTCCTTAGCTGTTTCCACTCTAAACCTCTTTACTTTCTCTCTCTCTTTCTCTCTTTTTAATGACCGGAAGTTACGTCGAGTGATCACATGATAAACCTTGATAGTCTAATTGCCAGCCATCTTGGATTTATTCTTCCTCAGATTGAGTTTCTGTACTTTCTTTTCATTCCGTCGATTTATGAGAGGCGAAGAAATTGCAAGATGCTTCCAGGTCTCCCAAAATAGAGATTATTCGGAGAGATAATGTGGTCTGGTAAATGGAAAGATTGCTTTGATTTAGGTGCGCTATAATGATGCAGCGCTTACCGGGAGAGCTTTAAACGTTCAGGAATTACGAAGGTGTAATTTGCGACAGGTTCTGAGAAAACTTAAGGAAGCATTGTCGAATGATTCCCGTTTACATGTGTGATGATTCAGAATCTTATAAGGCTCTTTACCGGCATGCTTGAGTCATTAAGGCCATTAGAATGTGGTAAAATGATCTGCAACTGATTTGTCTTAAAGAGGCCACTAGTGCTGTGTTAGATTATCATAGTGGCTTGAATAAGACAGTTCATCACCGAAGACACGCTGCAAAGAACCTAAGTAATGCCTACAGTGCACCGCATGAGGTAGAAAGAGACGAGGAATCGTCCTTTGTAGTGTTGAGTGACCAAACTAGTGATATTTATTATTCTTACTGTTTGTAGGTTATTTTATTACTGCTTTATATATAAATGTATCATTGATGCTGCTATCATCTTCAGTAAACTTAAAAAATCCTTATATTTTTTGCTAATTCGTAGTTTTCATTTATACTCATAGAACTTTCATTATTCAATTTAGTATAAAAATTTTTTCATAAAGAAATGGTGAAATTCATGTGTGAAAGATTTTGAAGTAATGTGTATTTCCACAACCTACTGATAATGTCAGTTTCTTCAGAAATAATAAACTACGAAAGGTAAGGAAGACCGATTTATCTCTCAGATATTGGTCATGCTTCAAGATCAAAAGTACTGTAAAGTCGCCCTAGAAACACTCACCATTTAGTTCTCTGGATTTCTATCAGAGACAGAGAAGCGATGTTTTCTCGCCGCCGTTTATCAACTGTTATATTTAAAAGAGTTCAAACTTGTCTCAGTAGATCTGCATGGGAGAGTGAAAGCGTAATCAGGTAAGTGCCAGGCTCCTTTTTAATGTCTGTTCAATTTTTTATTTTAATTTGTAATTTCTGCTTTTGTGGTTGAAGCATACATGATCCACTGTAGGGGATTTGGCTGGATTCAACACCCAGATCACTTAGCACTTTTCAGTCTCACGGACCACAGCACAAACCCTCACTGATTCTCCTCCAATCCCACTGTAAAGTGAATTCGATGTTAAACAGTATTTGTGGCTTACTATCCATAAGAATACTTATAAATACGTAAGCATACACATCGGGGTTGCATCGTCATATCTAAAAATAAATCAGTAAAAATAAAATAAATACATACTGTCTATAAGGTTACTAATGCAGGACTCCAGGTAAATTTCTCGAACTCAGTTGCTCGAAAGATAGATTGCGTGAAACCGATATTCATTCTTTAAACTACTCCAAAGCCGATATTTATTCTTTAAACGAACACTAATAAATATTTAATAGTTAAACGCCACTGCTAAATACCATTATCTTAACCGTTAATTATTTTTTTATGTAAATTTTCGCATTTTTATTTTCTTTTTTATTATATCATTAACTCTGGAAACTTCAAACCCTCAAGCTGGATATAAGTTTTATAGAAAGCGAAAAGGAAAGGAGAAATTCTGTTTGATGGTTACCTATCTAATAAGGACAAAGCAGTGAACAATAAGATGTATTGGAAATGTGAAACGTCCAAAAAAAAAAAAAATTCTGGGCTCGTGTTGTTACTGTCGAGGATGGTATCATGAAACAAAGTGGGAATCACAACCATGCGGGAGACGCTGGTGGAACTGAAGCTGCTGAAGCAATGGAGAAAGTGAAAGAACATGCGAAGGATAGTCGAGATACACCACAATACATCGTATCAGGTGCCTCAATAGAAGTAAGCAGAAAATATGAAAAGAGCCAAACGCAATACACACTCAAGAAAAAAATGTTGGACAGGCTTTGCCTAATAGTTACCTCGATCTTGATATCCCTGAAGAGTTTACAAAAACAAGCAAAGGAGATTTATTCCTTAATTATGACTCTGGTCCCACAAATGATCTTATATTAATTTTTGCAACCCAAAAGATTCTCGATATCTTAGCACATTCGGGGCACTGGTATGCTGATGGAACATTTACAACTGTGCCCTCGTTTTTGCTCTATTGTATACAGTACATGCTTTGAAATCAGGTAACATCATACCCCTTGTATATGCACTGTTACCTAATAAAACTAAAGAAACCTATAGGAGGTTCCTGGTGGCTTTAAACGAAAAAATCCCTATATTCCAGCCATTGACAATAATGATTGAATTTGAACTGCCATGGTTAAGGCCATAGAACTAGAATTTCCAATGTCTAAATGTCGTGGATTTTTTTTTTCTTTTAAGCCTTCATAGAAAAACTCAAGGAGGTGGCCTAAAGGTTATGTGCGGCGCCAATGCCGAATTTGCTCTTAAAGCTCGTCTTTTATCTGCATTGGCATTTATACCGATACCCAATGTTGTGGCAAAATTTGAATCTTTAACTGAAAATGAGATTTTTCCAGATGAGCTTAGGGAGTGGTGGATTACTTTGAAGATACGTGGACTGGCCGGCCGTATAGACTCAACCGTATACGTACCCTATATTTAAACGTGGAACTGTTTTCGAATACGTCAAAG
>NC_089750.1:47057166-47094666 GCF_040412425.1 Macrobrachium rosenbergii | reverse complement strand
TGAGCCTGCCCATTGGGTACCATTTTTGCATTGTTTGTCTCCTAGCTTAATTGCTAAATCTCTGTAAATAAACCCCTTTAAATTGTGAAAGAATTTAATTCCAAATGTTGACCTTACTCATTTAATTGTAAATCCAGGAAAATCTAAGGTAAGTTTCAAATAACTTTTCCTTTGTTCATAATCTGGTGCACTTGGTTCCTTTGCAGTCATAAGTTTTAAATTGTTTAATTCTCTCCCAACCAAGACGACCAGTTTATGGCAGATATATGAGAGATATATATATATATATATATATATATATATATATATATATATATATATATATATATATATATATATATATATATATATATATATATATATATATATATATATATACATAGAGAGGCAGAGTGGGGCATGGGGTACACCGGGACACTGGCTTTTTAAGTGACTAATTAGTAACTTTTTCGAATGAGCTCCTAGTGGCAGAGAGAGTAACTAAAAATGTAAACATTGAGCCATTTTTGGTTGGGGGATCAACAGATTGAAACTTTTTCAAGCATTTGTTAATTTTTGGTTAGTAAAGTAAATTTTTTTTTCACTTGTTTTGCATTCGTGTTTTCAGTATTTTTAATAGTAATCCCAACATACAGTGATCGAACTAATTGGTAACTTTTTCGAATGAGCTCCTAGTGGCAGAGAGAGTAACTAAAAATGTAAACATTGAGCCATTTTTGGTTGGGGGATCAACAGATTGAAACTTTTTTTCAAGCATTTGTTAATTTTTGGTGAGTAAAGTAAATTTTTTTCTTTTCACTTGTTTTGCATTCGTGTTTTCAGTGTTTGTACTAGTAATCCCAACATACAGTGATCGGATATAGGAAGGGATGCAGATATGACAGCTGGATAAATATTTGCTATGTGCTTATTGGTAAGGGCCTGTATTCATTTCATTGTCAAATTATTATAATGGGGCACAGTGGGACAAGAATCTTGGGGCACAGTGGGACAGTGTCCCACTGTGCCCCATGCTTTTGAATCAATGCGTTTACACTGTTTGTGTTAAAATCTTCAAACAATACTTGTTGTCAACAATGGCACGTATAATATTCTATACTGTATTGCTATTTGAACCTAAATGTAAGCTTTACACATCAAAATTCTTGTTTACAGGACTAAGTAATGCCAAGAAATAGGAAAAGAAAAGCAGACATTGGAACTTTTACTGAAAATTCTATGAAAGAAGCTGTTAAATTAGTGTTAGATGAAACTAGCCTAAGAAAGCAGCAGAAATAAAAGGAGTTGCACGAAACACTCTTCACAGGTAGCTTTCAGATTGAAATATTTGTATTTCATCCTTTCAGTATCTCAGTTCATGTAGTATTATAGACAAATAACTTGAAGCATCGGTAGACAATATTTTGAGGGTAAATATTTTAGTAGATAACTAAGAGATCAAGGAGTAAATAAATAGGCCTATACGTAGGATGTTTGAGGAAAAATATAACAAATAAGTTTGAAAGATTAAAAAACTTCATAAAGTAGAGAAAATTCAGAACAAATGAAAAGTATACATAAAATAATAGGAAAGTAGAAGTAGAAATTGGAATTTCCTCTATATATATATATATATATATATATATATATCTGTATGGTGTCCATGAGAGTACTCAATACAGATGATAGGTTATTCCTTTAGGTCCAGCTTTCACAATATCTTCATGGAGCTCTCTGGAAGAGCACTGATAGTTGCCTCTTTGTTCCAATTCCTTTGTTTTACAAATCGTTATATTGATGACACGTTCGCTTTGTTCAAACGTGATTTTATTGTTGACTCTTTTTGACTATATTAATACTCAACACCCGAACATAAAGTTTACCTTGAGAAAGAATTCAATAATAAATTATCGTTCCGGACGTTTACCCGTCGTGGCGGGGAAAGTGAACAAGGTTTTACAATGACCCACCTCCGCCCATGACAGTTCATTGGTGCGTTTATAGGTTCCAGCTCTTGTTATGAAATTTTTATCACACCGTGATTTTTATACAATCATGAATTACAAATGTCGCATAATATCGAAATTCACGCTACCTCGGTATATCTCCGTTGGAGGTATGTCGCCGAAGGAAGTTTATATAAGTGATAAATGACAGGTTTTTGAAATAAAAAAACAAAAACCCACGGCCATCCTATTCGGCGACTCAAAGAATAAACCATTGAGCCATCAACCTTATGAATAATTTGCGAAAGATGTGTCTAACTTATTACCCCACGTCGTGAGAGGGGAAAGTGTACTAACCGAAAAATGAACCTCCGCCATGACACCATTGGTCCGTTTTGAAGCCCAACTCTTGTTAGTCCGTTTTTTATCATCACCGTGATTTTATACAATCATGAGGGTGTACAAATGTAAACCAATGTTCCAAAACGCTACCTCGAGGGTCCGTGGATGGACTCATAGAGGAGTTAGGATGGCTCAATGGTTTCGTCAACTGGGAACAATCCAATGGAGGAATCATCGCGGGTTATGGAAACACTCATTCAAATCATTTGGATAAAAATTAACAATTCCATCAATGAACACTCAAACATCATCCACTCAGCTGTTTATTGCTTGATGGTCCTATTTGCCTGAAAATTACCTGTTTTCACCTTTTTATCTATTTGCGTTTTAATTGCATTTTTCGTTTCAATAGTCTTGTTTCAGGTCCAGTCCGTAGGTCCTTCTTTGGCTCACGTACTAGACTTAGCAAAAGTGTATGGGATTACAATTCTCACTCTTCATCCACATTGTAGTCATAAACTGCAACCTCTTGATGTGGGAGTTTACTCATCATTTAAAGTTCATTACTACTCTGTCATGGACTCACGCCTTTTACAAAAGCCTGGTGTCCCAGTAACTATTTATGATGTTGCTTGAATAGTCAACACTGCTCAAACATTTTATCAGGATTCAGGAAAAGTGGAATATTTCCACTTGATGCTAATATATTTACTGAACATGATTTTGCTCCTAGCTCTGCCACAGACAGGCCTGCCAAGGAATGAGGTAACTGATGCAACACTTGAATTAGACGAAGGCCACCCCATCTGGAGAATCGGGACCTCCACAAGCACTCTTAAGCCCTCAGTTATTCCGAGGATATCCAAAAGCTGATCCACGAAAAGAATCAAACAGGACGTAAGAAAGGTCGAAGTATGATTGCCACAGACACCCCAGAAAAAGAACACACTGCAAACCAAGAGACAAAAAACTTCCAAGACCAAGCTTTTTTAGAACCAGCTACTTCATCCACTGATGAGGAACCTATTCTTTCTGATCATTCATCTGATGACGTACCTGAGGAGGAGAGTATGATAATTGATCCCCATGCCTTTAAAGTGCTAGAAAGGGAACCAAAATTGGGTGACTTTGTATTAGTTGAATTTAGCACTGCACCTAAGAAGTACTATATTGGAATATTAATTTCAACTAAAGATCTTAATGGAGATTTTGAGGTCTCTTACCTGAGAAGAAAAGAAAAACTTCACAGTTTATGTATCCTCAAGTGCCTGATATAGCTTCTGTGGCTATTAAAGACATAAAAGTTGTATTGCCTGAACCAAGATCAAGTTGAAAAAGAAAATCTAATAAACGAAGTATTAAATCAAGTATACAATGTTAAATTAATAAGAATATTTAAATTGCTATGTAAATCAATGTTTCGTTACAAAACACAAAAATGTAAAATTTGAAGATCCTAAATAGAAAACACACAAAATACACAAAAGATTTTATCAATAATATTTTCCTAGTCAAAATTTCCTAACTTATCATACCATGGTATTAATAAGTAAAATCACGACCTACACAAACTTGTGAAAAACTCTGTATAAATCACTTGTTGCAGCTATGATAAAACATTTCACTTTTACCAGGCGCCGCGTTACAAATTAAATAATATTACTGGTTTTCATTTTTTATTTTGTATTTCTATATTTGTTTATTTATTACTTTATATATTATTATTTCTTCAGTTTTAATTTATTTTTCATTTATGTATGTATTAAGTTTTATTTATTTGTTTAATGAATTTTTAATTTATTTATTTTTTATTTATTTTTATTTCTTTTTATTTATTTTTTAATTACTGTTCATCTATTTTTTATTTATTAATTAATTTCTAAAATTTTTTAATCTTTATTTTTTTTTATTTATTTTTATTTACATTTTTATTCATTTTGCTTTTATTTATTATTTCTTTTACTTTTATATATATTCATTTATTAATTTATTTACTTTCATTAATATTTTTACCCCTATTCATTTTATTTTATTTCATTTATATTTATTTTTTTATGTGCTTTTATTCATTTTTTATTTTTATTTAATTTTATCTATTTTATTTATTTTCATTTATTTAATTTCTTTTACTTCTTTTTATTTATTTAATTTATTTTATTTCTTGTTCTTTAAATATATTTATTTTTATTTAGCTTTTTATTCATTTATTTATATATTTTTTATTTTTGTTTATGTATCTTATTTATTTATTTTTATCTATTTATTTATTCTTATATATTTTTATTTATATTTCATTTATATTTATTTAATATCTTATCGATTAATTAATTTGTTTATTTTTTAATTCTTTATTTATATTTAATCATTTATTTATTTAATTATTTATTTATTTATTTATTCATCTGTTTTTAATATTTATTCATTTATTTATTTATTTTTTTACTTAGTTGTTTTTTATTTATTTATTTATTTTTATTTGTTATTTATTTTTTTTTTTTTATTTATTCAATTTTTTATTTTCATTTACCTATTTTATATTTATTTATTTTTTTTTTTATTTTTATATTTTTTATTTTATATATTTTTAAATTTATTTTTATGTATTATAATTTATTTTATTTATTTATTTCGATTATTTAAATCTCTTTGTTTATTTATATTTACTATTTTTGTTTATGTTATTTATTTTCATTTACTTACTTTTTTGTGTTTATTTTTTATTTATTTATTTGCATTTATATATTTAGTTATTTAGTTTTATTTATTTATATTTAACTTTAATTTTAATCGTTTATTTCTATTTTTATGTTTTATCTTTAATTACTTTTTAAGCATTTTTAATTATTTTTATTTTGTTCTATTTAATTTTATTTATTTAGTTTTATTTAGTTTTATTTTTACTTTGATTTATTTTAATTTTTACTTAAATTTTTTAATATATTTTTATTGTTTTTTATTTCTTTATTTTTAATTATTTATTTTCTTTAATATTATTTATTTGTATTTAGTTTATATTATTTTTTATTTAATTGTTTTATTTATATTTCTTTTTTCTTTTATTTTTCTTCATGATTTTATTTATTTTTAGTCAATGTTATATACATATTTATTTATTATTTATTTATTTTAAAATTTATTTTCATCTATTTTTGTTTATTTACATTCATTTTTATTTATTTATTTTCATTTATTCATTTTTGTTGTTGTTAGTTATTGATTTGGTTATTTTTATTTATCTATTTTCATTTGTTTTTATTAATTTGATTTTTTGTTTTTAATTATTTTTATTTACTTATTTATATTTATTTTTAATTATTTATAATTTTATGCATTATTTATTTGTCTTTATTTATTTATATTTATTTATTTATTTTATTTATTTTTTATTATCATTTTCCTTTTAAATTTTTTATTTATCTTTATTTATTTGATTTATATCAATTTATTTTTATTTATTAAATTTTGTTTATTCTTATAAATTTATTTTTATTTTTTATTTTTATATATTTATTATCTGTATTATTACTTTCTATTTATTTTCCTTTTTTCAGTCATTTCTAATTTTATTTATTGATCATTATTTAGTTTTCTATTTTTATTTTTTATGTCATGTTATATTTTTATTTAAATACATCATTATTTATTTATATTATTATTGAGTTTTATTTATTTATTTCCTATTGTTTTATTTATTATTATTTCTTTGTATTTATTTATTTTTATTTATATTTATTCATTATTATTCATTTACTTTCATTTATTTCTATTTATTTATTTTATCTTATTTATTGTTATTTATTTTAATATATTTATTTTTATTTATGTGTTTTTTATTTTAATTTATACATGTATTTTTTTATTTATTTTTGTTTATTTATGTTTGTTTTCTATTTTTTCATACTTATTTATTTTATATTAATTGATTTTTTATTCATTTAATTATTTTTTATATTTTATATTATATTATATATATATTATATATATATATATATATATATATATATATATATATATATATATATATATATATATTTTTTTTTTTTTTTTTTTACTAATTTACTATTATTTATTCAATTATATGTTTTTTTATTATTTTAGTAATTTACTTTTATATGTTTTATTAATTAATTAAATTATTTAATTTTATTTTTTAAATTTATTTTTGTTTATTTATATTTATATTTATTTATTTATTCAATTTTGCTTTTTAGATTTATTAATTTTTACTTGCTTTTTATTAAATTTTTTATTAATCTTTATTGATTGATTGATTTATTTATTTATTTATTTATTTATTTATTTATTTATTTATTTATTTATTATATTCATTTTTAATTTCATTTATTTTTCATTTTTATTATTTTTTATTATTTTTTTTATTTCTATTTATCTTTTTATTCACTGTTCATCTATTTTTTTTATGTACTTATTAATTTTTTTGCTTCTTTAATTTTTACTTTTTTATTTATTTCTTATTTTTTTTATTTTTATATTTATTTTGCTTTTTTAATATTTCTTTTATTTATATTTATCTATTTATTGATTAATTTTAATTTTCTTTATTTATTTTTACTTTTATGTGTTTGTTATTTATTTTTTATTCATTTTTATTTATTTAATTTTGTTTTATTTCTTTTATTTATTAATTTGTTTTATTTCTTTTTATTCAAATATATTTATTTTTATTTATTTTTATTTTTTATTTGTTTATATATTTTTTATTTTCATTTATTTATTTTAGTAGTCTTTATTTATTTATATGTAGAATTATACTTATTTTTATTTTTATTTATTTATTTTTTATTTAATAATTATTAATTTATTCATTTTATCTAATTCGTTATTTATATTTATTTATTTAGTTATTTATTTATTTATTTATTCATTTGCTTCTTTTATTTATTTATTTATTTTCATTTATTTATTTATTTATTTTTATATATTTATTTATTTCCATTGGTTATTTATTTTATTTATTTTCATTTATTTATTTATTCATTTTTTTTTTTATTTATTTATTTTATATTTGTTTGTTTATTTTCATTTATTTTTTTATTTTTTAAATTTGTTTTTATTTATTTATTTTATTTATTATAATTTATTGTATGTATTTATTTCGTTTATTTATTAAATTTTTAGTTTTTTTATATTATTTTTGTTTATCTTATTTATTTTCATTTACCTACTTTTTTTTATTTATGTTTATTTTTTATTTATTTATTTGCATTTATATAGTTATTTATTTGTTTTTATTTATTGATTTAACTTTATTTTTAATAGTTTATTTCTATTTTTATTTCTTATTTTTAATTACTTTTTAGGCATTTTTATTTTTTTATTTAGTTTTATTTAATTTTATTTATTTAGTTTTTTTTTTTTTACTTTCATTTATTTTTATTTATCTTTAATGATTTTAATTTTTTTATTTCTATTTATTTATTTTCTTATATGTTATTTATTTTTATTTAGTTTACATTATTTTTTTTACTTATTTTTATTTACATATCGTCATTTCTTTCATTTTTTATGTACTTTTTTTTAGTAAATGTTTTATACTTATTTATTAATATTTATTTATTTCTATTTATTTTTAAATTTTATTTTAAGCTAATAAATTTTATTTGTTTATTTATATTCATTTTATTTATTTATTTTGTTTATTTATTTGGTTATTTTCTTATTATTTTCATTTATTTTTATTAATTTTATTTATTATATTTAATGACTTTTTATTCATTTATTTATATTTATTTATTTTTATTTTTTATACCTATTTATGTATTATTTATTTTTTTATTTTTAATTAATTTATTTATTTATTATCTACTTTTTATGTATCTTTATTTATTCATATTTCATCATCAATTACTATTTATTTTTTTATTTATTTGATTTATATTAACTTATTTTCATTTATTTAATTTTGTTCATTCTTATTAATTTATTTTTATTTTTTTATTTTTATCTATTAATTATCTATTTTTTACTTTCTATTTATTTTTCTTCTTCAGTCTTTTTAATTTTGTTTATTGATTATTATTATTAGTTTTTTTATTTTTATTTGTTATTTTATATTTTTATTTTAATATATTATTACTTACTTATTATCATTCATATTTATTTATTTACTATTATTTTTATTTATTATTATTTCTTTGTATATTTATTAGTATTTTTTATATTTATTCATTATTACTTATTAATTTTTATTTATTTATTTTATTTTATTTATTTCAATATATTTATTTTTCTTTATTTGTTTTTATTTTAATTTATATATGTATTTTTAAATTTATTTTTGCTTATTTATATTTGTTTGTTTATTCAATTTTTTATCTTTATTTGGTTTTATTTATTTTATTTTAATTTATTTTATGTTTTTGTTTAATTATTTTTTGTATTTTTATACATTTCTATTTTTTTTACTTTTACTTATCTATTATTATTTATTCATTTGTTTATAGTTTTTTAGTAACTTATTTCTATTTATTTTCTTTTATTTGTATTTATATTTATTTATTAATTCAATTTTATTTTTATATTTATTATTTTTTACTTACTTTTATTTATTTATTTTCTTTATCTTTATTTCCTTTTACTTATTTGCTTATTTATATTTATTACCTATTTTTATTTTTTTCGTTTTATTATATGTTTTTATTTATTTTAATTTGTGTATTTACTTTTATTAATCTTATTAATTTTAAATATCTTTTATTTGTATATATTTTGTTTCACATATTTTTTATTTATTTCTTTTTTACCATTTTACTTTTATTTTTTTAATTAATTAATTATATATATATTTGTATTATGATCTCGCCTCTCGAGATCGACAGGTTCTTTAAAATAAACAAGCAATTGGGCTGTAATGACTGACGAGAGGTGACAAACAAAGGAGGGAGGAGCAGAACAAATACAAAAAAGGTGACCTTAAACTTAATTTATTTACAAAGCTATGTACATATTTACAGTCGAGTCAGGTTCAGTTAAATTTAAAATAAATGAACATATCATGAATGACCAAAGCATAAGGATGAGCAGCTCAACAGAGACATTACAAATGACGAGTCAAAAAAAAACGTAAAACATTAGCAGCACAATAATTACATTTACATAAAGTCAGAACCTAGAACAAAATAAAAGCCAGAGCAATAAATGGTCAAATCAATAAAATAGATTAACAAATCATAAACATACAAAATCATGAATATTAACAAAGGCCTCAGCAACTCAAGCGATGAACATCCTCAGACGAACTCAATAGAGTCGACGAAACAGCCCTCAACTGCTGACTTAAGCAGGAACACTGAAACGTACAGGACAACTCCGACAGAGCCGACACGGCAACCATCTCGTCCTCAAGCACAGTGCTGACGTCCTCCTCCAGTACTGACGACCACGACAGAGCCGACACGGCAACCATCTCGTCCTCCAAGAAACGTACTGACGTCCTCCTCCAAACACGACGACCACGACAGAGCCGACACGGCAACCATCTCGTCCTCAAGAAACTCTCCGCTGCTCTGTTGCCAGGAGCCGACCTGAACTCTGCAAGAAACGTACTGATCCTCTCCAAACACTGACAGCTGAGCTACTCCAGCTGAAACTTGCTGCTATTTCAACCTGACTCGTTGCTGCTACGAACCTGACTGACGAAGTCTGACGCCGTCTAACAGACGTCAACTCGCCAGCAATTAAAAACAAACAAAAACAAAGGAGGCAACAATCTACCAAGGGAACAATCGACAAACGATTGTTCCTAACATATTGTCACAATGCGTATCAAGTACCTGGTTATTACACAACTAATCTTAAGATTCAAAAATATACCTCACTTCAGCCAGATACCTGAAGTCTCATAACATTAATTATTACGACTGAGTACTCTAAAGGTAACAGTGATCCCTTAAGAAAAAAACTTATTTATCAATCACTTGAAAAATCAAACTAAGTCTATCAGAATGTGTGTAAGGTATCAAAAATTAAACTAGAAATCTTCTAGAATAAAAGGGCATCACTCCACCAAAAAACTCTAACTGTTTCCCTGGTCTTAATTCACTTTAGCAAAACTAAAAGAACAAAACATGTTTATCACTTTGCCTTATGCACACACAATCAGTCCTATTCACTGGTGATCAATAAATGAAAAACTATTTTTCTAAAAATGTTAAATACAAAAATTTATTTTTAAATTCAAAGTTTATAATTAGAATTCACAATTAATTAGAATTCACAATCTGAAAAATTTATTATTAATTGAAAATAACACAACACTTAATTAATTCTTGAATTAAATTATGAAACAAAACTAATTCACAAAAACTTTATCAGGAATTTAAATTAACCAAGCAAAATTTAAACTATCAAGAATTACTCAAGATTTGAAGAGAAAATCTTAAATGAAATAAAGTATGCAATGTTAAATTATGTATGCAATGTTAAATTACCAAGAAATATTTAAAATGCTATGTAAATAAATGTTACATCACAAACATAAAAAATGTGAAAATATAAAGAGATTGTAAATAGAAAAACACACAAAAATACACATAAGATTTATCAATAATGATTTCACTTGTTCAAAATTTCCTAACTTATCATACCATGGTATTAATAAGTAAAATTCACGTTACCTTACACAAAATTGTGAAAACCTCTGTAAATCGCTTGCTGCAGCTGCGTTACACAAAAACACACTTTTTTACCAGGCGCCATTACGAACTAAATAACTTTGCTAAATTCAGATCTCAAAAGTTAACATTAATATGTGACCACAAAACACTACGTTAAGAGTAATCTCTTTCTAAGAACGAGAGAGAGAGAGAGGGTACCAATTCAACTGGTCTCAGATATCAGAATGAAATAGATTTTAGGATTCCAGAAACACGAAACAATTACATGATGTCATTAAAGCATTTTGGGTACGAGATACAAAAGTTCTAGAAGCAGGGAGGTGACGTCACTAAAGCGTTTTGGGTGCGAGATACAATGGAGAAGCTTCTAGAAGAAAGTTACGTCATCCCAGCAAAACGTTTTGAACGCATCTTACAAAACATGACGTAATTGATCAAGACACGTATTCTTTCTCTCCAAGTGGCATGCGTGACTCGACCAACGCATGTAACAACATGAAATCACTCGTCTTGAGCCCGTATGGGACGAATCGGCGATTGTTTTCGCAAGCTGTCATCACTAACCCAAAACAAAGCGCTCTCTCTTATCTGAACTGATGACAACTGAAATGAAACAAGTCTTGGTGGACACACACACGTGTTCATAAGCTACGCTTTTTTCAAGAAAGATTCTAAAGTACGTTACTATTAAAATTGTATTATCAATTCTAAATTACACTATCAAGTTAATTAATCATTAGTTCCTTTGAGATCTGATGCCTAACTAAACATGACACTTCAACAACCATTATCATTAAACATAACACATGAAAAAAGTAAATATGTCAAAATTATAGGAGGATATACGTATTACAAGGCAACATCATGAAATTCCTCCCCCCAGAAGATTACTTATCCCGGGTTTGAATCCAACGATTCACAACGGGATAAATAATCTGCTATGACATTATCTTTTCCTGAAATGTGTTTAACACTTACATTATACGGTTGCAGGCATAAAGACCACCTGGTCAGTCTCATATTATTATTTTTCATCTTATTGATGAATGAGATTGGGTTGTGATCCGACAACACTAAAATTTCTTCATTCCTAGGTCGGTTCACATACACTTCAAACTTTCTCAGTGCTGTGATTAATGCTAATGTTTCTTTTTCGATTGTTGAGTAAGTTTTTTGGTGCTTTTTCAACTCTGAAGACATGAAACATACTGGATGGAAGATTTTGTTGTCATCTTCTTGAAGTAGAACAGCTTCAATTCCACAGTCGGATGCATCAACTTGTATCACGAACTTTTTATTGAAGTCTGGAGCTTGAAGCACTGGTCTTGAAGTTAATATGGCTTTAACCTTCTCAAATGATTCTTGACATTCTGGAGTCCAAACAAACTTTCTTTTAGGACTAGTTAAGTCAGTTAAGGGAGCTACTACGGCTGAGAAATTTGGACAGAATCGGCAATAAAATCCAGCCATGCCCAAAAATCTTTGTAGCTGTTTTCTCGTAGCAGGAGGGGTAGCCTTACGGATACCTTCTACATTAGCATCAACAGGAGCGAGAAGGCCTTTTCCAACTTCAAATCCTAGATATTGTACAGTTGCCTTTCCAAACTCGCTTTTTTGTAAGTTGATTGTTAATCCTGCTTCCCGAAGTTTCTTAAACACTTTCCTTAATATCTTCAGATGTTCTTCCCATGTATTAGAATAAATCACAATGTCATCAAGGTATACACCTACTCCTTCTATTGATCCTAGTAGTTGATCCATCACTCGCTGGAATGTTGCAGGTGCATTCATCAGACCAAACGGCAAAACAGTGTATTGATACAGTCCAAAAGGAGTAATGAAAGCTGACAGCAACTTGGCATTCTCATCTAAGGGAATTTGATAATATCCTTTCAACAAGTCTATCTTGGAAACAAATTTGGCTAGCTCAATATTATCAAGTAATTGATCAATAAGAGGCAAAGGATAATTGTC
The DNA here is from genome assembly GCF_040412425.1 of Macrobrachium rosenbergii. NCBI lineage: Eukaryota > Metazoa > Arthropoda > Malacostraca > Decapoda > Palaemonidae > Macrobrachium > Macrobrachium rosenbergii. The sequence goes on along the minus strand of NC_089750.1, from coordinate 47,081,789 downwards.
AGCCACACTGATGGAATTCAGTTTCCTATAATCAGTACACATCCTAAATGAGCCATCTGGTTTCTTCACTAACACACAAGGAGAACTATAATGACTTGAACTGGGTTCTGTTAATCCATGATGCAACAAATATTCAACTTCTTTCTTCAAAACATCTTGATGAAAAGGTGATAAGAGATAAGCTCTCATTTTAAAATGTTTTCCATCTTCTCTGATCTTTATCTCATGCTTTGTCAGATTGGTACACCTAGGTACATCTGCAAAAATTTTAGGGAAACTTTGAATCACTTCACTTAATTCACTACTTTGCTCAACACTAAGATGTTTTAATTTTTCTTCCAAATTTTCTAATATAGAAGAATTGTTCATCTTGTTTTCAGCTCCCAATTCGTAGCCATCATCGTCCTCTGTAGATGAAGTTGTCTGTGTTATTGACACTGTTTCAGTTTTAGTTTGAGAAGTAAGGTTTCAAAAAGAGTCACATGTATCTTCCTCTGTCGTTTCCTTCTTCCTGGTGTTTCAATCACATAAGTTCGATCACTTAACTTTTCTATTATCCTATAAGGACCTTTGAAACTTATTGGTAAGGGGAAATCTTTTCACTGGTAAGAACACTAGAAATTGCTGTCCAATACTAAAACTTTTAGCTTATTAGTTTAGCATCATATTTTCTTTTCATTTTCTCTTGACTTATTTTCAAATTTTCTAAAGAGAATTTTCTAATTTCTCTTAACCTTTTCCTCAAATTCTTCACATATTCTCCTTGGATTTCCTCTTGATTTTCTTTTTAATTTTCTGCAAGAATCTTCAATGGACCTCTAATGTCTCAACCAAAATTCATTTCATTTGGTGAACATCCCATACTTTCTTGATAAGCATTCCTAACTTCAAATAACATTAAAGGTAAACCAGCATCCCATTCTTTCCCTGATTCATTACAATACTTAGTTAACATACTTTTCAATGTCTGGTGGAACCTTTCCAAGGCTCCTTGAGTCTCTGGATGATAAGCAGTTGATAACTGTTGTTTCACTCCTAACAAGTTCATCACATCCTGGAATAATTTTGAGGTAGAGTTCATTCCTCTATCACTTTGCACAACTTCTGGTATTCCAAACTTGGAGAAAAACTCCACCAATTTCTCAGCAATTACCTTGGCACTTATACTTCTTACAGGAATCCCCTCAGGACACCATGTCATTGGATACATTAATGTTAACAGATATTCATTTCCTTTCTTTGTTTTTGGAAGTGCCCAACCAGATCTATAATCACCTTGTTAAAGAGTTTTCCTCTAACTTCTATGGGTTTTCCAGTACTGGGCTTGCACTCTGATTGGTCTTCTCAACAGTCTTCCTGATTCCCATATGTCCCAACTCGTGTGCTTCTGCTACCATTGCTTCCTTAACGGATATGGAATCAAAATTTGATGATATTCACCCCTCTCAGCATTTCCTGGTATATCTACAGGTCGATGCTTCCTCATTACCAATCCTTCCTTTAGATAATGTTGCATTGCTTCTTCTGATCAACAACTCTAAAGAACAAATCAGCCAACGTTCTATCCTTCTTCTACAGTTCCATTAGCTTCTCTTTAGTCACTTGACCAACTTCAAGGGCTGAACTCTCAATATTTGCTAACTCTGCTACTGTAGTTTCACTTCTACCTTCAGGAACACTCTGACTACTCTGAGTCTCTTCAAAAACAACAGGATCCTCGTCTTCTTGGGAAATCTCATCATTACTAACACTAGGGGAAACTTCACTTTTCTGGAACAGCTCTTCTAAGCTCAAAGATCCTTCGCTTGATCCTTCTGGTGCAGGTAGCTCCTTAGTTTCTCCACTTGCAGACGTAGTTCTCTTCATACTCCTGGTAGATACACAACTTGGAAACAGGTGGGGGTTTTTCTTTTCTAAATCTACCATAGGGCTAATCCTCAATGATTTGTCTGTCACTATAGGACAAATAACAAATGGTGCACCACCAACTTCATTACCCAGTAAAACATGTGTACCTTCAACAGCTAGTGAGTTCTTTACAGCAAAATCAACATTATCTTTCACCAATTCACACGACAGGTGCAAGCGGCATATAGGAGTTACCTCTTCTCCTCCTATACCTTTCAAAATAACTGAAAATCCGGTGAGATTCTTCTCCAACTGTGGGTGAGCACCACAAACTACCACACTATGGTTACTCCCCGTATCACGCAGTACCTTGACTGGTACCTGCACACTCCCTCCTTGAGTTGCCAGAATACCTTCATAGATATATGGCTTAAAAACCTCAAAGCTGCTCAGCTACTCACTGCTTGAGGTTACATTTCCATTGGTTGCTAAACACTCAGCTTGTTTAGTCTCAGTTTTCCCAACTGTCTCAGTCTTCCCCACACTGCTCTTCGTAGTTTGTTTCACCTGGTTACCTTTAACCACTTGACCAACTGGCTTAGTCTGCTGTTGTGTCTGATAACAATCTCAATTGTAGTGTTCTGCTCTTCCACACTTGAAGCAGACAACATTAGTCTTTTGTATCTGTCTTGAGAAACTGGATGACGAGGATTTGACATTCGATTGCCACTAGAAGGATTCCCAGTTGTAATGTTCCTGAAATTTGGATGAGGCCTAAAACCTGTGCGTTGTTGGTTCTGTACTTGACATTATAATTCCTTTTGTTATAAATTATATTGTAATCTTCACTCAATGTAGCAGCTTTGTCAAGCTTCTTAACCTCTCTCTCTTAAATAGGTTCTTATGTGTTCAGGAATTCCTCTAAGATATTGTTATATTGCTCTAGGACTACTAACTCCCAAGTTTGTCCATAGATTTAACTTTAGCAGCTTCAACCATCATTTGAAACATCTTCTTACTTGGTAGGCATAATCAAGAAAGCCATCTTGTCATCCTTTCTCAAAGATCTGACTTTTTGCATTGTAATATTCAGGGTCATTTAGTAAATGTGTGGCACATTGTGTTTGAGTACCTTGTACTCTTTACACTGATCAGTTAATAAGGCCAAATAGGCACTTCTTCCTTTACCAATGAGAACATTCTGTAACAAGACAGACCATTTATCTTCTGGCCATCCCATACCTGGAAGCCACTTTTTCAAAGTAATCAAAAAACTCATCTGGGGCTTCTCCTGTAAACTTTGGAATTAACTTCTGCACACTCACCACATCAAATACAGGGCCTGATTACCTCGGGTAGGGTTAGACGGTGTTACAGGTATGTGGATCGAGCTTTTATTAACTTCATCTCCTTTCATGTCTTGCTTTTCTCTTTCTTCTTCTGCTTCTCTTTCTTCTTCCTTTTCTTTTCTTTCTTTTCTCCCTGTCTTATCTTTTTTTTTCTGACTACATTTTCTCTCTTCCTGCCAGCATTCTCAGCTTCATCAAACTTTCTTCTCTTTCCTCTCTTTCTTTTCTGCTTGCATGTTCAGGTTAATCAAGTTTTCTTCTGCAGCTATACATCTAAGCTCTTCCTCTACATCACTTTTCTCTTTCTTTTGCTCTTGCTTATTTATAAATTCTGCCTAAGCTGCATTCAACAATCCTTGTGCCTCTCCTAACTCTTCATCTGTTTTACCAGAGTCCACCAATGCTTGGATTGCAATATATCTGATTTGTGCCTTGATCATACCACTAGACACATTACCCCCACATGCCCCTGCTAAAGCAGTCCACTGTGCCTTAGTCAGGTTAGATGCAGATAACTCTTGGATAGAAGGAGCTGCTAAAAACTTCTGCACTTTGAATATGGCCATTTTCTCTGTGTTACTCAACTAAATAATTCACAATACAATGCAAAAGGTAATTATGTGCTCACTTGCCTATCAAAATATTTTCCTAACACCACCAGTATAAATCATAAACCAGAGTGATATTTTGTTTTGTTCCTGGGTCTGGGCACCAAATTCTATTGTCACGATGCATTCCAAGTACCTGGTTATTACACAACTAATCACAGATTTTAAAAATTTACCTCACTTCAGCCAGATCCTTGAACTCTCATAACAATAAAAATTACAACTGAGTACTCTAAAGGTAACAGTGATACCTTGAAAAGGTTATTAATCAAGTGAAAAAATCAAACTAAGCTTATCAAAACAAGTGTGAGGTATCAACAATTAAACAAGACATACACAAGAGTAAAAGGCATCTTTCCATCAAATAACTAACTTTTCCCTGGTCTTAATTCACTTCAACAAAACTAAAGGGACAAAGCATGTATATCACTTTGCCTTATGCACACAATTAATCCCATTTCCTGATGGTCAATAAATGAAACACTGTTTTTTAAAAACATTAAATAAAATAAATTATTTTTAAATTCAAATTTTATAATTAGAATTCACAATCTGAAAAAATTTACTATAATTTGAAAACAACACAAAATTTAATTAATTCTTGAATTTAATTATTAAACAAAATTAAATCACAAAAACTTTCATTTATCAAGAAATTAAGTTAATCAAGCAAAACTTAAACTATTAAGAATTACACAAGATTTGAAAAGAAAATCTTAGCAAAAGAAAATTCAATCAAGTATGCAATGTTAAATCATCAAAAAATATTCAAAATGCTAAGCAAATAAATGTTAAATCACCAATATATAAAAAGTGAAAAATGAAGAGATTGCAAACACAACATACAGAAATACAGAAAAGATTTACCAACAATAATTTCATCAAGGCAACATTTTCTTAATATACCTAATTATACCATTTTACCTTACACAAGCTTGTGAAAACTTTTGCAAAATCACCTGAAATGTAGCTGCTTGTGATTAACAAAACATACATTTTTGTTAGGCACCATTACACATTTTCCTACATTCATATCTCAAAAGCTAAAAGTAATGCCAGTGACCACACAAATATTTTACATTAATAATTTCTCTCTTTTGAACAAGAGAAAGAGAGAGAGAGAGAGAGGTGGAACCACACGAACATTCTCTAAACTCAGAATGACCAAACTTTTGGATTCCAATTAGAAACGAAACAATCAGACAACGTCAGAACAATACACTATCAGAGCAACGCAATCTTTCAAACATGATGTAATTGATTGAGATATGTGCATTTACTCTCAAAAAGGCATATGCTATTCGAGCAGAAAATCGTATGGGACATAGCTGTTAATGAAATCTCAACAAGATCAAAACAGACAGCTGCCGGCTGGTCACAAACAAGACGAAGAACCAAAGTTGGTTTTCAGAACATTGCATGAAACATTGTGAAATCATTCATCTTTTTCTTGTATGAGACAAAACCTTATGCGACTCGATTGCCATTCCCTTGCTTATTAACAGGTGAACTTTCGCGACAATAACTGAACCAAAACACGATATATGAAATCATGAGTACAGAACATTTGTTGCTGGGGAACAAAATCCACGGTCACATAAAATGTATTACTAATTCTAAATTATGCTCTTATGTTATCTAAATCACTAACGTTTTTAGATCTGACACTAAATTACATACGATATTTCAACAATTATTATTATTACACAGAACACACTATAACTAGAATAGTAAATATATCAAAATCGAGGAATGCTATACTTTTACAAGGCAATATCATATATATATAATATATATATATATATATATATATATATATATATAGAGATAGAGAGAGAGAGAGAGAGAGAGAGAGAGAGAGAGAGAGAGAGAGAAGAGAGAGAGAGAGAGAGAGAGAGAGATTTTTTTATTTTTATATTTCAGTACAAACGATTAGAATTTCAAAAGGAAGTACAAACAATAAAATAGTTTTAACAGAAAAGGAACAAAACCATTCTGGGAGATTAGCTATATCTTTTAATAACTTACCTATACTTGTTGCATTATTTCTATAGTGTTCTAAAAACAAAATCACGCTGAAAATATCTGAATTAGATGTTAAAAATCTAATAGTTTTAAATTTTTGTCTGTGATTTTTCTATTCACAAATATTAATCCATAAATACAATTTAGTATCGAATTAGCTTAACCTTGGCAAAACCTTTACATCCTAAGGAAATTATATATGATAAGTGCATCTGCTTTGGCCAGGATTCGAAACTATGCATTTTTGGGGTTTGATTTACAAGCGACAGTGATTCTTCCTTTCACCCAACAAGAAAGTTTAAGATGATTTTGACTCTACTGTACCTATTCCTGTCAATACTCAGGTGCAGTACTTAGGGCTCTTACACACGATACTTGGCCAAGTATGGTTTCGAAGCATGGTACCGAAGCTGTGCTCGAAAACTGTTCGTATAGACAGAAGCACTGAACCACCTACACTTCCTGAGCAGGTACGAGTGAGCTGTATATTTGCGTGCTTCGACACCATACCTCGACACTGATCCGAAGCGTTCGCCAAAACCATACTTGCCCACGTATTGTGTATAAGAGCCCTTACAGTCCAACCGAACTCATCCTATATCTACCATAGTAGCAGAGTGCTATTTGTAACGCGTGGCTATTCGCAAATATTAAGCCACAAATACCGAACTCACTTTACTTGGAATAACTTCAGTCAAAGGAATGTCATAAAAGCTCATCTACCCTGGTTAACATTAAGACTGGGTTCAACGTGACAGTGACTACCCATCAACCCATCCTTAGAAATATAATTCGATTCGAGAGTATGAAATTTACTTTTTAGTTAGTGTTTTGTCACTAACTAACAAATAAATTTTATACTCTCGCATCAAATTATATCTCTGTTGATAGGTGAATGGGTAGTCACTAACATTCTTACGTTAATAGTCACGTGTTCGTTCAAATCCAGAATGAAACGTTCGTGACAGACGGAGGAAAATATGAATAAGGTGAAAGGAAACTGGGGCAAAGGATGGGGAATTTGCCATAGCCCTCGTGGCACCACACAGGACTTCCAGTCACTTAAAGATGTCTGAGGGAACGAGTCATCTTGTAAAATTAGTTTCTATGGTTTTTTGTATTAAAATTAACAAACTGAAGACAGTATTTGGCAAATTTTTGTATGACCGTGAAGGACATATTTAAATCTCGCATCAATGGTGAAATATGAAATTTCATAAATGTTATTAGTGACTGATCGGTTTTCCTGGGGTTTAAAGTAGCATGAATAAAAATAAAACAAGATTAATTTAGAATACCTGTATAAAATAACGATAATAAAAAAAAACAAGTAATATGTGAAGAAGGAAATTGTTCATGAAGGGTAATGCATACTGTTCGGTTTTTTCTGTTATAACTTTACATATAAATGATAATTATAATGATAACTTTTGTCCTCCTTGATCTGTACGTTCCGGTGCAGAGCTGCAGTACTGTCGATGCTCGAAAGTCCGTCAAATATGAATAATGAGGCGGAATAACAACAGCGATGTGGAGGGCTGTTTACACTGAAAATGCTTCGCAAAGCGTAAACTTGGGCCGTATCCGGTCTCATCGCCCGAAGTGCAATTTGATATTCAAGCCGGGTTCCACCAACTACACAAGCTACTGTTCAAGTACAGATTCATATAATGAAGGCAGGGTCTAGAACTTTAATAATGCCTGTGGGGAAACAACAATGGAAGTAAACAGCCCTAAAGAGATGTACAATGTATGGCAGAAGGATGAAGACTTCATAACTCTTGTTTGAGCCAATGGCCATTTTAAAGTGTGTTAGGGGGTTTTATAAAATTCATTCATGAGTTAATCTTTTTGTTACATAAATGTATAATATTTTTGCGGTTGTTGCAAGAAAAATGCAATGTTACCTTGACATCACTATTAAAATACTGTTCAAAATGTCTGATATGATGATTAATCATTTTGACATCACTGTATATAGTCTGATAATGTCTGATAATTAATTAACTTATCACCATAATTCTGTATTTAAAAGTACTTATGCTTTTCAGTTTAGGGAAGTATTAAATATAACACATAGTTTTTTAGTTTTGTCCTTAGCTATTTCCACTCTAAACCTCTTTACTTTCTCTCCCTCTCTTTCTCTCTCTTTAATGACCGGAAGTTACGTCGAGTGATCACATGATAAACCTTGATAGTCTAATTGCCAGCCATCTTGGATTTATTCTTCCTCAGATCGAGTTTCTGTACTTTCTTTTCGTTCCGTCGACTTATGAGAGGCGAACAAATTGCAAGATGCTTCCAGGTCTCCCAAAAGAGAAATTATTCGGAGGGATAATGTGGTCTGGTAAGCAGAAAGATTGCTTGTTTCAGGTACGCTACAATGATACAGCGCTTATCAGGAGAGCTTTAAACGTTCAGGAATTACAAAGGTGTAATTTGTGACAAGTTCTGAGAAAACTTAAGGAAGCATTGTCGAATGATTCCCGCTTGCATGTGTAATAGTTCAGAATCTTATATGACTCTACCGGCATGCTTGAGTCATTGAGGCCATTAGAATGTGATAAAATGACCTTGCTTACGGATATCTGCAACTGCTTTGTCTTAAAGAGGCCACTAGTGCTGTGTTAGATTATCATAGTAGCTGAAATAAGACTGTTCATCTACCGAAGACACGCTGCAAAGAACCTTAAGTAATGCCTACAGTGCACCGCATGAGGTGGAAAAGAGATGAGGGAATCGTCCTTGTAGTGTTGAGTGACCAAACTAGTAATATTTACTATTCTTACTGTTTGTAGGTTATTTTGTTATTGCTTTATATATAAATGTATCATTGATGCTGCTATTATCTTCGGTAAACTAAAAAAATTCCTTATATTTTCTGCTAATTCGAAGTTTTCATTTATAGTCATAGAACTTTCATTATTCAGTTTACTATAAACATTTTTCATAAAGAAATGGTGAAATTCATGCGTGAAAGATTTTGAAGTAATGTGTATTTTCCACAGCCTACTGATAATGTTAGTTTCTTCAGAAATAATAAACTACGAAAGGTAAGGAAGACCGATTTATCTCTAAGATATTGGTTATGATTCAAGATCAAAAGTACTGTAAAGTCGTTCCTGGAAACACTCATCATTTAGATCTCTGGATTTCTATCAGAGACAGAGAAATGATGTTTTCTCGCCGCCGTTTATCAATTGTTATTATATCTAAAAGTGTTCAAACATGTCTCAGTAGATCTGCATGGGAGAGTGAAAGCGCAATCAGGTAAGTGCCAGGCTCCATTTTAATGTCTGTTCAAGTTTTTATTTTAATTTGTAATTTCTGCTTTTGTAGTTGAAGCATACATGATCCACTGTAGGGGATTTGGCTGGATTCAACACCCAGATCACTTAGCACTTTTTCAGTCTCACGGACCACAGCACAACAAACCCTCACCGATTCTCCTCCAATCCCACTGTAAAGTGTATTCGATGTTAAACAGTATATGTGGCTTAATATCTATAGGAGTACTTATAAATACGTAAGCATGCACATCGAGGTTGCATTGTCATATCTAAAAATAAATCAGTAAAATAAAATAAATACATACTGTCTATAGGGTTACTAATGCAGGACTCCAGGGAAATTTCTCGAAATCAATTGCTCGAAAGCTAATTGCTCGAAAAATTATTTCTCGAACTATCAATTGATCGAAAGATAGATTGCTTGAAAACCGATATTCATTCTTTAAACCACTCGAAAGCCGATATTTATTCTTTAAACGAACACTAATAAATATTTTATCGTTAAACGCCACTGCTAAATACCATTATCTTAACCGTTAATGATTTTTGTTATTTAAAGTTTCACATTTTTATTTTCTTTTTTATTACACCATTAACTCTGGAAACCTCAAATCCTCAAGCTGGATATAAGTTTTATAGAGAACGAAAAAGGAAAGAAGAAATTCTGTTTGATGGTTATCTATCTAATAAGGACAAAGCAATGAACAATAAGATATATTGGAAATGTGAAACGTCCAAAAAAGAGAGAAAAAGAAAATGCTGAGCTCGTGTTATCACTGTCGAGGATAGTATCACGAAACAAAGTGAGAATCACAACCACGCAGGAGACGCTGGTAGAATTGAAACTGCTGAAGCAGTGGGGAAAGTGAAAGAACATGCGAAGAATGGTCGAGATACACCACAATACATTGTATCAGGTGTCTCAATAGAAGTAAGTAGAAAATGTGAAAAGAGCCAAACGCAATACACGCTCAAGAAAAAATGCTGGACATGCTTTGCCTAATAGTTACCTGAAGAGTTTACAAAAACCAGCAAAGGAGATTTATTCCTTATTTATGACTCTGATCCCACAAATGATCGTATATTGATTTGTGCAACCCAAAAGATTCTCGATATCTTAGCACATTCGGGGCACTGGTATGCTGATGGAACATTTACAACTGTGCCCGCGTTTTTGCTCTATTGTATACAATACATGGTGTGAAATCAGGTAACATTATACCCCTTGTATATGCACTGTTATCTAATAAAACTGAAGAAACCTATAGGAGGTTCCTGATGGCTTTAAAAGAAAAAATCCCTACATTCCAGCCATTGACAATAATGATTGATTTTGAACTGCCATGGTCAAGGCCATAAAACAAAAACTTCCAATGTCTAAATGTCGTGGGTATTTTTTTTTTTTTGAAGCCTTTATAGAAAAATTCAAGGAGGTAGCCTAAAGGTTATGTGCGACACCAATGCCGAATTTGCTCTTGAAGCTCGTCTTTTATCTGCATTGGCATTTATACCGACACCCAATGTTGTGGCAACATTTGAATCTTTAACTGAAAATGAGATTTTTCCAGATGAGCTTAAGGAGTAGTGGATTACGTTGAAGATACGTGGACTGGCCGGCCGTATAGACACAGCCGTATACGTACTCCTATATTTAAACATGGAACTGTTCCGAATACGTCAAAGAAGGAACGCCGAAAACAAATAATGCTATTAACCCTTAATAGGTAACCTTCATATCTTGTAACGTGACAAGTAACCTGGGGTACTTTAGACCCCACATAGAAAAATATATGTCAAAATTATTCAAAATCTTTTTATTGCATTTTTTTTTACGATTTACATTATTCAATAACAAAACTTCTATTTTATGATGAAAAATACACATTTTTAGTCCAAAAGTAATTATTAAAAATTTAAAAAAAAAAAAATTTTCTAATATTTTCAAAAATAAATAATTTTATAATTTTTTTCAATTCAGATGAAAATTTTTTTGCAATCTTTTATTGCATATGAGTATAATTCAAATGATCAAAATCATCTAAAGCATATTTATCACTTATGAGTCTTTTATATAGTGTCTGAAAATGCTATGATATTTTTCTTCCTAAATAATTAAAAAAATTTTATTGATAGAACAACTGCAGCATTCTCTGAACTTATTACAATGTAAAATAAAATAAAATATCATTGTTCTTAAGAAAATACATAAAACAACTCTCACTGAACAGCATTAAGGGAGAAAATTTTGTTTATTGGCATTCAAGACATGAGGACAAGGTGTGGTCATTACAAATAGGATGATGGCAAATGAAATAGCCAGATTTAGTTTTCCTATCAGTTTTCCGGGGGCATAGGGCACACCTTTTCTTTGTCTTATGGCCCCCTTCAGTGGTATCAGGAATGACTGGAGTATTCATATTGAAAACATCTTTGATGATAGAAGTAACCTGCCGAAGCAGCCTTTCTCTCAGTCTTTCTTGGGCCCATGGTTTCACGAGACTTAAAGCTACTTCTTGCATGAAAACTCGTCTTTCAAGCTTCTTTAATCCCTGCTCTAACCTCAAGTTGCTATATAGTATGAATGCATTAATAGTAACTGCATTTATTAGTCCATAAAAGATGCAAAGAGGCCATCGCCTGGTGCGTCTACTACAAGAGTACATAGCACACATTTGATCAAATGTATCAACCGCTCCTTTTGTTTTATTATAAAACATTATAATTTCTGGTTTTGTGTTCTCACTGATTGATGCATCTTGGTGAAGCGTTGATAAAAGCAGTACAATCTTGGTACTTTTTACTTTGTATGAAACAATAGTTACCTTCTCATCAAATATGAAAGCTGATGAACTCAGAAGTCGGTCCTTTGTTTCTAGCATTTCTGATGGAACGTATGGCTTGTTTAGTGTTCCAACTAGTTTTAGCTTCTTTTCTCTCAAAGCAATAGCCAATGAATAAGATGTAAACCAGTTATCTGTAGTTATTGTCCTACCAGTATGAAAAATAGAGTTTTACAAGTTCTGTAGTTATATATTCACCTTGAAGTATTCCAGCGGGTGTGTTTGTATTGGAGCCAAGATAAGGTATGGCATTTAGCATGTACTTAGAATTTACATCAAATGCCATGAATAACTTCACTCTGAAAGCTAATAGCTGCTCATCTACTGTGATATTCTCTCCTGGGTTATAGTTTTATTTGCAACGATCTATGATATGTGTCCATATGGTCCTTATTGCAGCAAACCAGTCAGTTTTCTTCCTTTCATCTCTTGTATCTTTGTTGTCAAAACGTAAGCACCAGTTCAAAAAGCAAAAGCGACTCTCACTCATGGCTGCGCGATATAAAGGGGCACCAAAATACTGGTTCCACATTTCTTCAGTCGTAACATGGTTATCCTGCCTAGCACCAGACATAATCAGCAATCCAATAAGAGCTTTGATCTCATTTAGAGTTGCAGGTTCTATTGTTGCTTTTTTTGTCTTAAACTTTGGTGCCAATTCCTTGATTTGAGAATTTGTATGAAGTAGTATCTCACTGTAAAAGAAATCACCAAAGAAGAGATCAAGAAAATCTTGTGGTGAAACTGCAGTTTGAACACCATTTGTGGGATCCTCACTGTAATCTGGATGAGTATCTAATTGTGCAGACTGGGTTGGAACTTGTGGCTGAGTACTCCATCCGTAGCCACTCCTTCTTGAATGAATGCAGACATTTATCTGGTTGAAGAGCCTCCCCTCTTTTCTTATTACTTCTTCTTCTGGAGATATTTGGGCTTTGTGCTGCAACATTTGTTGATGCAGAAATAGAGCTTGTTGTAGGGCCACTTGAAGGAGGCCGATTCAGCGTCCTTGGTGAAACACGTTTCTTCTGTAATGGAAGGGTCTCAACCTCTTGTTCATCTATTACTTCAGGATTAATTCTTCATGCTCATCACTATCATAAATTTCTTCAATTATTAGATTATCAGGCTCATTTAATATTTCAAGATTTTCACATTCTATAACAATATCATCACAGTTATCACTGTCGTCATCAAAAAGAATAGTCTGCATTTCCTCAGCAGTCATTGTTTTTTTACTAAACATTGTCTAATTGTCTTTTAACCTGAAAGACTATAATACATGTATTACTGGAAAAAAATGTGGATAGGTTATATATTATGGCAGACATTATAATTTAGAATTCTTTGTAATATGTTATGAAATAATAATCAAAGTTATGTATATACATAGGTAAATATATATAGCCAGTATTCAATGTTTTCTCAAATCATACGGTTTGACAATCCTGAAAAAGAGTAAACAGTTTAAAATAATTGATTACTCTTCAATAACATTGGAAAATTCTATGCAACAACTTGAAAAGAAAAGGTTATCTGAAGTCCAATACACAACATATCTTTTTGAGCTTATAGTATACGAAGTTATTCTGAAATTTTTACTAACATTATTTGATTTATAGTTCATACACTAGTCAGTAACACAGTATCGTAATGACGGAAACATAACATAGTACTGTAGACCAAGCAAGTGTACACATGCAGCAACATAAGCATGATATATTATCAAACTTGCACACACTAGCTATAATAATGGGTATTGCAGACCCCAAAGATGGTTACACAGACAGTAACATGGGGTCTTCCAGACCCCATACATGTTTACACTGAAAGTAACATGGGGTCTTCCAAACCCCACACATGTTTACACTGAAGGTAACATGGGGTCTTATTGACCCCTATATGTTTACGCTGTAAGTAACATGGGGTCTTATAGACCCGTACATGTTTACACTAATGGTAACATGGGGTCTCTTGGACACCAATGAAGCTACCACAAAGTAAATATGGACACTAATGTAATGATACACCTTACTCCTTCAAGGTCTTGAGTCAAACTAACAATATCAGAAAGCCTAGCTGGCTACGAGCATATTCAAGGATCCCAAAGCACAAACATTGTAAAATTGGAAAGTGGTGGGGTGCTTTGCACCCCAGGTTGCCTATTAAGGGTTAAGGCGTGGCACAACAGTTTCCAACATCAGCCTAGTGCTTGTCATCCGTCAATTTGGAAGTCTATAGATGGCTTAAAGCGAAAACAAAGTTTACCTGAGTTGCAAATCGAAAAATTTGTGGGAGTTGTGAGTACAGCTGGGAACCGAAAAATATACCATGACTGCGCACTCCAATTACAGGATATTGTATCAAAATATGACGAAAGGGAAGCGTAGAAGAATATTTAAGAAGGGTTGCACACAATATTTCATACTAGTACAGTAGCCAACATATATTGGCAATCCTATATTTTAACTTGATTTTTTTTTCTTGCTAAAACTTTTTAAAGTTTTTTATAAATTGTAAAGATTAATAAAATTATGAATTTTATTTGTTGGTATTATTTATTGAATCAATTAAATGTTTTGTTTACTTACAAAAACTTGTTTTTTTTATGTAATGAACCTTGTTCATCTTGGGTATTCTTTTTGGAAGGACTGCTGTTCGAGCAATCTATCTTTCGATCAGTTGCTAGTTTGAGTAATAATTTTTCGAGCAATCGACTTCGAGCAATTTATTCCGAGAACTTTACCGGATCCCCTAAAGCAGGCTCTGTTTGTTCCGTATGGCTACCAGAGGGGGAGGAGGTTGCGGGGGGTTATAGCGGTGAAGGGCCAGTGAGGTAAGCGGCGGGTGGTCCAGGTTGGCGGTAACTACATAATTCACTACTGTGCATATCCAGTTGCAACTTGCTGTTTAACAAAAGTCATTTTGCCTAAATTTTAACAACAGAGTTAATTTGATTGATTGTTTCTTGATGGTGCATTGATGTTGTGACCTTCCTTCATAATGTCTATAATGTGTAGTCTGTTTACGGTATTTCCTATTTTATTTTTTCTAAATTATGTATTGATGTCTGTTGCCCATTCGCTCTGTTACGTACTTTCGGTATTTGATGTGAAATGGCAGGCAATGAAATTCAAGGCTATTATGAAGACACCCATAAAACTATGCATGAAATAAACCCATACTTTTCATCCACTTTCCTTTTCTCTACAACACAGATGAAAACATTGTTATTACAAACCGGAACAAAAGCGAACTTTTAACTAGAGTGGCCATTGTTAACGAGCAAAACTGTCGGTAAATCCTTAAGAACTCCTTTTAGAAGCCGTTTTCATCTCGTTCATTGTCTTTATCATCATCAGCCATGTGGAGAGAGCAGTCGCTTATCATCATCAGTTCTTGCCGTGTTAATGAAGTTGTACCGCCGAAAAGTGATCATTGAACCAATTTCACTTTTAATTTCTACACCAGCAAGGAATTATTTCCACAGCCAATTATATTTTCACTATCGACGATTTAGAATGATCAAGTTTTTAATCTTCTCATCTCCTTGTTTAATTTTTTTTTTTTTTTTTTTATTCATTCTCATGTCCTCTGTATTTAACTCTCCTATCTTGATCACACCTATAGCCACATTTTGAACCGTTCTGCTGCAGCAGAAGCTACCATCTATTTTCCCCATTGCATATCTGCAAGCTCTCTCATCTACTCTGTACTGACACTTGATCAAACTAACTTTCATTTTGTTTGATTTTCCTAAAAATATTGTTTGAAATTAGCCATCCATTGCCTCACCTTCTCCGATTCACCCCTTCTTTCATGCTACCAACAGCTGTCATATATGCTTCAAAATTCCTTTATAAATCAATTGCTTCCATTCTTCCACCATCTACTTTTGCATTCGTAGAGCTTTAACTTTTCATTGTTCTTTGCAGTTGTTCCCTTTACCATCCATAAACATCAACTACCTAAGATTTCATCCGTAACTCTTTCCTTAACACTTAAGCTTGCACAGTCATCTGTTCTTCCTCAGGTCTACAACAACACGCCATCCATAAAAAGCTACTGAATAGTCATGGAGACATTACTAACTTTGTCTCAGGTCAGGTGTTCTCCTTTTACATACACATTATATTCACAATAAAAACATTTAATCAGTATCTACAAGTCATTCACATCTCATCTCAGTCAATTCTTTCATCAGTTTTTTCTAGGTACATGTAGCTGCATCCGGCCTGTTTTTTTTCTTTATTACTTCTCTAACAGTTTCTTCATGAAAAACATTTCATCTGCGCAACTTCTTGCTGTTCGATCTTGCACTCCTCGTCCTATACAGGTCACCTGGCCACCTGCCTCATTCTCCTAATCAAAATCTTGTCATTTAGTATTATACCCTGTCAACTGTTTTTCTCATTGTTATATACACAAAGGAAAATTATTTCTATTGGCTATTTTATTTGAATCTTTTCCTACTCCAGATATTCACTCTCAGTTTCACCTCTTGCAATCTTATTTGTAACCTCATGAACTCCTAGTGCCTTTTCATTTCTTAACCTCTTAATTGTGCTCATTCCATTCTTACCTGTTCAGATTTATTTGTCCTCTGTGTTCCACATTCAACATACCTTGAAAACACGCGCTCCACCGAACCATGCCTACATTCTCTCTACAATACATCTCTCGATTTGCATCTTTTATCCCGAAAACCACTTGCTAATTACCTTAACTTTCTGCTTTTATTTGCTTAACAATAGGCTGTTTGTCTCCATAGGTTATTCAGATTTACCTCTAAATTTTCATCATACCGTGTCTGCGGATTGCTCCCTGCCTCCAGCATCTGATTGTTATTAACAGCCTAATCCTAAAGTCTTATTGAAATAACGGAAGGCTGTACCTTAGTGGTATCACCAGTACAAAGGGGGAAAGGTGCTCAGTGATATATATATATATATATATATATATATATATATATATATATATATATATATATATATATATATATATATATATATATATATATATATATATATCACTAAGTCCACGCCGGTCAGTGAAAACAGGGACTTTAAACAAGTACTTTCGTAGTTTATTCTAGATTTTCAAGTTCACACTGAATACAAAAGAAGTTGACAGAGATTTATATACGAAAACAGACGGTGGGGGCGGGGTTACAGTTTGTTAATCTGAGCAGCACGTTCTTTAAACAAAAAAGACAAGGACAAAGGATCAAGAGATAATACAGGGTGGAGATTAACATTCCTGGGAAGTAGCTTCAATGAACACAGCCTCTACCGGATTTCATTTCCGATGGTCGTTGATTTGTAGATAACCGTTGACTTATCCGAGTTCATCAATGGCCTGTCTCAAGCTAATGATCCACATGTTGCATTGGATATATATATATATATATATATATATATATATATATATATATATATATATATATATATATATATATATATATATATATATATATATATATATATATATATATATATATATATATATATATATATATATATAGAAATCATCAACACAAATCACGTGTGGAACAGAAATAAATTTCTGACTCAAGTCAGGATCGAACCATCAGGTCTCAGGTGGAAAGCAAAGAAGCGTTACTGCACTGGGCCATACAAGTCTAAAAGGGCAACCAGTTAGCAACTGCCCAGGCAATTCCCTGGGCAAGCAGCTTCAGGTTCCAACTTCTTTAGACTTGTATGGCCCAGTGGGTAACGCCCTGCTTTCCACCTGAGAGACCTGGGTCTGATCCTGACGTGAGTTAGAAATTACTTATATATATATATATTATATAATATATATATATATATATATATATATATATATATATATATATATATATATATATATATATATATATATATATACATATATATATATACATATATATACATACATACATATATATATATATATATATATATATATATATATATATATATATATATATATATATATATATATATATATATATATATATATATATATATATATATATATATATATATATATATATATATATATATATATATATATATATATATATATATATATATATATATATATATATATATATATATATATATATACATATATATATATATATATATATATATATATATATATATATATATATATATATATATATATATATATATATATATATATATATATATATATATATATATATATATATATATATATATATATATATATATATATATATATATATATATATATATATATATACATATATATATATATATATATATATATATATATATATATATATATATATATATATATATATATATATATATATATATATATATATATATATATATATATATATTTCAGAAAATATGGCTGCTACAAATTTTAAAGGACACATATATGCATTTCCCATAGCTTCAATGCTTTAAGATGTGATGAAAGAATTTATGGAGTCAGATGAAATATACTATATATATATATATATATATATATATATATATATATATATATATATATATATATATATATATATATATATATATATATATATATATATATATATATATATATATATATATATATGCTCTATATATATACTCTCTAATATAACTATATATATATATATATTTCAGAAAATATGCTGCTACAAATTTGCAAAGGACACATATATGCATTCATGCTTCAATGCTTTAGATGTGGTAGAAGAATTTATGGAGAGTCAGATGGAGTATAGGTCGAGAGACTCGGTAAAATCTTTGTGCTCAGCAAATGGTTTGATTCCTCAGCAATATTGCCGGTCAGGTGATTTTCCGAAGGGTTATGTATATTCACGTGAGTACGTGCGTTGAACCAGTCTGGGTGTGCCAAAATCTGCCTAAAAGTGAGTTTGATCGTTCATTAACGTGATAGAACTGCGGTTGTCTAGGCGTAGCTTTGGAGAGGATCAGGCTTTGAATCAGCAGATAAGGTAGAGTTTGAAATCTGTTTTATGGAGAAATTGAACTTGTGATTTTTACCGCGATTTTCTAATCATTATGAACTTTTTGAACTGGTGTGGGAGATTTGTATGAATATTCCTTACACTCTTTATATTATTGTTTGTCGTATTACGTTTGCCATGCTTATCTTTAGCTATGCATTTCACACTTTCCATTATTGTGTTTTGCATTTCGCCCATATTTTGAGAGTTTTCTATCATGTTTGATTCTTCCGACAGATGTCTGTGGACAGATGTCGGTGGATAGTGTGGACTGTTTCGAATAACATGTGGTAGACTGGTTTTGACATGACTAATTATTGATTTGGGGAGTATGTGTGAGTTTGGATATTTTCAGGCTATTAACTTCATGAGTGAGACTTCTTTAATCAGAAGTGTTTTGCAGTTCAAGTTTAGTTATCTAACTCGATATTTCATTTATTATGCATTTTAATCTTTGCTTTGTTTTATTCATTTTCTTGTTGGGTTATTTGAATAACTAAAGCCTATTTTTATTAGAAACTGTGCGTTTCTTTAAATAGTCCATTTAATTGATTTGGTGAGAATGACCCGAGATTCGGGTGGTGAACTTGGAAAGCTTGATGAGAGAGAGAGAGAAGCGATGCACAGAGAGAGAGAGAGAGAGAGAGAGGTGATACCGCAGTGAGAGAGAGAGAGAGAGAGAGAGAGAGGAGAAAAATAGATGTAAGTGTTGCCATTGAACCAGACGATTATACGCCTCATTCATAGACAAAGATCGTTGGAGCACATTACGTACACCAACTTCAAAGGTGTTAATTCTGTCCTCGTTACCAGAAGATTTAATGGTGGCAACGTGTCTGAATGAAATGAAAGCATGAGTGTCTTTTGATTTTGACCAGGTAGCATGATTTTTAATGTATTTAATGATGGCGAAAGAGGAGATTGCTAATAGACTAATTGGTGCGATCGGCAGCCAAGGCATGGCGACTTCACCTAAGAAACTAAAGCAGCGGGTCGTGTTGAATTATTTGAGTAGGTCGTGATGCGTGTGAAATCACGGGAACCTTTCCTTTTTTCCGTTCTATTCGAGTACTGGGGTGAGGGTTGTGAAATGAGTCTGGATGATCTCTAGAGCAATTTTAGAGTTAAAGAAAATACCCAAATAAGTGTGAATGGCTGGCGATTGTGAGTTAATTACATAAGTGATGATTCAACTGAAACGGCTGGAGTGTCTTTTTTTGCTAAGCCGTCGGTAGGTGGCGTCACAGGTTAGCAGAAGTTGAGAATAGGTACTTCGTTTTTCTGTTTCAAAATTGGTAAGTACCCCACATTCTAAATGAAGTTAGCATGAAGCGCGGTTTTCTGTTCTTATTAACTTCTTTTAGAGGGTAAACTTGTTGCCTTTTCTCTAGTGTTCTTTTGATTTCTCTTTTTATGTTGTTGCGCTCAGGGCATTAGCGATTGCTACAAAATGCCGGACGATGCAGCAAGCATCCCAATCCAGTTGTGGTGCATAGTGACGAACATTGGTGCGGGAATTACAAATTATAAAGACTAGTGGACGGGAAAGCAACCCAAAAATATAGAAACTTTCGTGAGTCCAGTGAACAATTATCCCAATTCCAAAGAAAATTACGAAAGATAGTGCTGAAAACTTTTAACAGAGAGCTAAATCATTCTGGATTTAGATAAAGGAGATGATAGAAACAGCACTTGCAGTTTCGGGTTTTCAGAAGGTTAATAAACTTGGAATACTGCAGAAATTTCACCACGAGCTACTTATGGCGCGGAGTTCAGCGTGAATGCGCAGTTCGGAATTTGCAGGAAGTTTCTCCAAAATAAAGAAGGGCAATGATTCACCTAGTCACATACAGTGCAATTTGTTGATGCAGTAGTTGAGTTAAAGAAATCTATAATGGAAGCTCTCCATGGGTATGGAAATAATATCTCCATAGATAATTTTTGAGAAAGATTGTTACACTTTGCTTGCCTTTTTTTAACGTCGGTCCAGATATGGTGTGAATGGTTTTGATAGAAGGAATTGATCAGGATACAGACGAATCCTTTTTGTTTGCTGAATTAACAAAAATCACAGCAAAATGCCCGACGCTGGACAGTAGTTTTGTACAGGAGGTGCAGATGTCGCTGCGGTTTCAAACCACAGAATAATGATAATCATCGCATTGGAAATGATGCAACAGGGGAAGACATGTGCACGAGTAGAATCGAAGAAAATTCCAGAGAGATCAGTCCACAGCGATCGTTGTTTTAATTGTGATAAAATGAGCCATAGTAAAGTCAAATTGCAGAGTGAGATATTGTTCAGTTTGAATCTTTGGATCATGGATGGAGATTTTTGCCCAGCCACGAAAGAGTAGAGATTATTCAGGGGAAGTCCCGGGGTTTTTAGATATGACAGGAGAATTCCACATAGTGATGCAGTTCTGAATACACAAGGAACAGCAGAATTTTTCACAGATAAGTTCGAAAACGGACACAGGATAATGACTAATCAGGTCGGCCAAGTCCCCACTAGAACCTGAGCCGATTGTACGTAGATTCTCCTTCAACGTGAAATTTCTTTCGTGATTCCTGGTAGCTCAATTAACTTAGTAAATGCTGACCTTTTTCACTCGAGTTTCAGAGTGCAGAATTAGTCCCCTTCTAGTGAGACAGTGTGTGATGTACAAGCAGAAACGCTGAATATTTTAGGTTCGTCATTTCTTACCGCTTTGTATCGGTGGAAAGACAATAGTAGAGGCTCATTTTTGGTCATGAAGACTCTTTAGAAGTAAATGGTTTTGCTGGGATTTTGCCCTTTGTTTGTTTTCTAGAATATAACATCAGCATTGTCTGTGGGGTTCAGGATTACAATAGGTGAGTCAGTTTGTTTTGTTCCATATATACACAGGAAAAAACTTGTGTGAGAAACTTAAGACACAGTCTGAGACATGTGTAACACATTCATTAGAGAGTGAAGATATTCCACTTAAAGATCTTTCAAAGGATTTTTGTTGGAAGATGTTGAATTACAACCGCGAGTTCCTACATTAGTTAAGTGTCGCTGAAAGAAAAGTTTCCTTCTCAAATTGTCGTTGTTGAGGAACAAATTCAAGAACGTTGTGAGTACGGTGTCAGTGAATGAAATTTCAGTCACTGAAAGCGACTACCAGTTGAATTAGTTAGCCCGCCAGAAGACTCAGTGAAAAAATATCACAAAGGGTACTTATGTAATTGATTTTGAAGGTTTAATGAAGAGCATAAATTAGTGAGTTTTTGTGGGAGACAGAATATGTTTCCCTAACAAAGGGCAACAGTTCCAGAAGTCAAGTTCTACATGAACTTACTTGGCTAAAGTTGATTATCTGAGTATTCAGATAAAGTAGAAAGTGTTGAAGAATATCTAGATATTATTGCTTTGAAAGGAGATAAATTAGGAGTTACAGATGTTTTGTTCATTTCAATCCGCCTAGAAAAGAGATTATAATCCCATATATATTCCAGCATATCAGGAATTCCTTTTAAGATCAGGAAGAAGTGAAAGAAGTTCCAAGTGGGAGTCGGAAGGCATTATCAGACCGTCAATTCTCGTTTAATTTTCAACACAGCACGGTTCCTAGAAAGAGACAGTAGTATCAAGTTTGTAAGATTTTTCACGTAAATTGAATGAAAAAAACATACCCAGATGGAGTATCGGTAGCTTGCACCTGATTTGTTTGTTGAGATCAGTGCAGAATATATATTCATCCATAGATCTTATGCAAGGGTTTTAAGTTCCCCCTTTGTGAGAGTAGCCGTAAATATACAGCATTTTCGGTACCAAAGGGACATTACAGGATTTAATAGGATGCCTTTTTACAGTTACAAGGGTCCCCAATAACATTTACTAGACTAGGTTAACACAGTACTTCAAGCATTGGAAAGTCGGTTGTTTGTGTACATGGATGATATTCTCTGTGTTTGCACAGATACAATTGAAGAACATCTAAAAGGTGTTAAAAGAAGTCCTCAAACGATTACGGTTCCTTTGGGTTAAAGGTCAAATTGGCCAAATGTGAGTTTCTGAAGAGAAAAATTGTCTATTAGGACATGTTATCTCTAAAGAGGGAGTTAAAGTGAATGATGAAAGTTAAAGCCATTGTAGATTTTCAGTTCCCAAAACCAGGAAACAGATTCGTTCGTTCCTAAGTATGTCGGGTTTCTTTCGCCGTTTTGTGCGGAATTTTCCACCTAATAGCGTCTCCATTGACAATTTGTTACGAGAAGACGTTAAGTTTGTTTGGGGTGATGATCAACAATTGGCTTTTGAGAAGCAAGAACGCTTTTGGTGAACCCACCAGTTTGGAAGTTTCAGATTTTTAGTCAGCCGTTCACCTTGACTGACGCGAGTCAGGAAGGTATAAGGTGCGTGTTTGATGCAGAAATTTGAAATGCAATTGCTTTTATAGCAGAAAGTTCAAAACACGTGGTAGTAACGAGCTGAAGTGTCAGTTATGGACCAAGGAGGCTTTCGCAGTCCGTCCTCTAACCCTTGTTCATTTAAGATGTTGTTGTTGGAAATAAAGTTGAGATTTTTACAGATCATCAACCGTTGTTAGAGCTTTTTAACCATCGTTGTCCTTAAGAGAGCACGTTGGTTCCTAACATTGAGAGATTTTGAGTACAAGAGCCTCAATACGGCTAGAAAGGTAAGCATAATGTGGTTACCAGATGCAGTGAGCAGATACTTTCCGGTCGAGTGAGGAAATACACACCGAATCCCTGTGGAGAAGGTAAATGTTTGGTGTCAATGTTTCTGATATTAGTAATTCTGAGAATCGCATGTAAGAGGACATACACGTTCCTACAATTACATGCTTCGGCAGAAATATAGTGAGTCCGGCAGTCTCGGGAGAGATTGTTATTATTGATAGTGAGAGTAACGCAGTGTGTTATATTACGGGTGAAAATGTCACTTGGGACATAGGCTTGCTGGAACAAAAGCAAGATGAAGACCGTTGTTGTCAGATGCTAAGGCATTTCTTATGAGAGTTTCACCGAAAGGGTATAAATTGCCTTTTCTGGTCTAGAGTTGGGAGAATAATTTATTGGTGAGAAAGTTAAAGTATAACACGAAGTACTCGAAGCATGGGTGAGATTACACAAATCATCGTGCCAGAGAGTCTGTTACCACAAGTTCTAGACATTGTACATTGTAATTTAGTTCTCCTCATTTGGGTGTAGACAAGACGTAGCAAAACGTCAGGTCAAAGTTCTTTTAACGGAAAAATATATTTCCGCAGTAGAAGCCTTTGTGAAGAAATTGTGCTATTTGCAATGCGAATAAGCCAGCGACGACAGTGTCGTGTCGTTTGGGTTCATATCCATACCACATAGGCCGTTTCAGAAGGTGCATAGCTATGGATATTCTGGTAGCCTTCTCAGGAGTCCGCTTATGGTTATGACATTTATTAGTAGTTGTTGATGAGTTGACTCACTTTTATCCGAGATTTTCCCACTATTTCAAATCAGCTGAGGAAGTTGCTATGGCGTTCTTTAAAGGATAGTTGTCGATATGGTGTTCCAGAATGTCTGATCACAGACAATGTAGAGTTTATTAATAAGACTTTGGAGCGGTCTTGCTGTTTGTTGGGGATAAAAGAAAGTATCTATAATCCCGTATAGACCTGGAAGCGAATGGGTTGTGTGAG
>NC_089750.1:47047166-47049666 GCF_040412425.1 Macrobrachium rosenbergii | reverse complement strand
TACCCAATCATGTTGTACTTGTATGGCAAACACCGCACCACACAATCATGCCATGCTCCTGACCATGCCGGGCAGCTGATTCCACTGCTTACTCCTACTGACTGCCCATGACTGCTGAGGATTTGTGACTCCCTCTCTCTCTACAACCACCATTGACAACACTTCCAATGTCAACGAGGCAAAAACCCCTAACCTGGAGGCACAGTTGGAAACAAGGAAACTATCAGATCCCATACTTCACAAAAGAAACAACTGCCTTTTCCTTGCACCTCACAGCTATCGGAAAAAAATTTTTATTGAAACAATTTCTTTTTAACACATGTCTCATTCTCTCCCGAACTGTTACAGAACTGCCAGACACAGCAACCCTCAATCCAAAAATTAGGTTGCCCATTTTGTTATGATCAATCTTTTTAAAAAGAGACCATCAGGTTCTTTAAAAAATAATAATAGTTTGGGCTACAGGTAGCAGAGACTAGTACCAGCTCAGGAGGAGAGAGCAAAGCAAACGAAACTGTACCTTAATCTAATTTATTATCCAAAGTCACATACATATTTGTGCTGTACAGTGAGACACATCAGTCCAAATAAATCATTATATAATAAATCATTAGCTGCAAAATGTTATTCACACCAAATCATTAAATACAGAATAACTTCACCAAAACAGATTCAACTTCAATATTACTCAATACCACCGGTTACAAAAAATAATCAAAATTATTTGACACCAAAAGTACTGTCAAAACACTTAAACCATTACATAAAGAAAAAAAATAAGTCAGTCTAAAATTTTAAATAACAATACTTGAAATAATAACAGTTAAGCATGAGCAGTATTTAAAACAATACTTAGCACACCTTGGAGTCGTGAAAGACCCATCCAAAAATTAATCCATAAAATAAATTTAAAAATGAAATTGCTCTTCATAGTTGTTAAATGCTCTACGATAAAATTTATGAATCAGTTGCCTTTACTTGCTCTAAGGAATCCTTAGCTAACTCCTCCAATTTGCTGTGCTATTGGAGAAATCGTATTTCCTCAGAATATCTGGATTGATTGATTATGTCTATTAAAACTGGCGTCACAACATCTAGGTTATTGACGCCGTAATAATTTTAAATAGAAAACTAAAAATAAATAAGTTTAATAGAATTCCATATAAAAATAACAAAAAAAATTTACATAATCATATCATTATCAATACTTACATATACTTTATGTGTATAATTTAAATTTTGTTAAGGAGGTCCGCCTCCCACATAAAGCTATATAACTGCCCTACATTACAATCCTCTATGAAGATTGTAGCTAGAATAAAATGACCTCTGTCACAACACCAGGACATGAACCTACGTCTCAAATTCTCAAAGATGGGACACTCGACCAGCAAATGTCTGGAGGATTTTCACGGGATATATTCTATTTCCAGACAAAGTGTTCCATCGTTCCACCCTCGTGTCCTGGACGTCCATCTTGCCTGGAGAATTCTGCCCCCACGGCAGATATATCAAAGATTTCAGTGTTGCATAAGCTCCTTACATATGGTGATTGATTTCCTACGCGATAACATTTTAGCGTTCACAGAGCCCGCGGCTCCTCTGTTGTGCTGTTAATTGTTTAGAAAGTATTTCCTTTTAGTGAAACCTAATTCATTATTTCATTGTTGCCATACCATATCTTGTGTGCAATGGGTAAATTTTAAGTGCTTAAGCCCGTTTCTCTTGGCGTGCCTGTATGCTTTTCGCTTACCGATGACTCATATGAACGCCATCCAAATTTGAGTCCTCCGCTTACCGATGACTCATATGAACGTCATCCAGATTTAAGTCCTCCGCTTACCGATGACGTATCCAAACGTCAAAAAAAAAAGATTACT
Organism: Macrobrachium rosenbergii; assembly: GCF_040412425.1. Classification (NCBI taxonomy): domain Eukaryota; kingdom Metazoa; phylum Arthropoda; class Malacostraca; order Decapoda; family Palaemonidae; genus Macrobrachium; species Macrobrachium rosenbergii. The sequence continues at coordinate 47,047,786 of NC_089750.1, read as the reverse complement.
TATAGAACATATATTCAGCTGCAAAATTAAGCAAAATTTAGCAGTCTACTTTGGAAACTGTTGGAGATGTGCGTCTTTGAACAAATAAAGGCATAAACATTTTTATATAACAGAGAAAGGTCTTCGGAACCTTTTCAGCTCGGATTTCATGCTATAATCACTCCCATGGCTGCCTTGAGCGCAAAAAGTTTACATTCTAGTAGACACCGTGTCGTTCATGAATTCAATTGTCAAGTTGCTTTATTTCCTGTGTCATGGTTCCGGATAATTCAGAACTTGCATATTTTAAATGTAATTTTGTCGTTATCCAAAGGGCGTCCATTAACATACGAGGTTGCAGTAGTTGAACTTTTCCTGGTAGGCATGGCAGTTTCGATCCTTTATCTGAATAAGATAATACAACTTTTGATTTATTACCTATTTTGATGCAATATAGATTGATTTAAGGAGAAAGTTAATGAGATGTAATAAAATGATTGGTGGGAAAACCAGGAAGATGTTTAGTGAGGAGATGAATCTTATTAAAAAGATGCGAGAGAAGTGAATGATATTATTCTGAAGGTTTGTGCATGGAAATACATTATCATTGTTACTAAAGTAGATCCTGGATAAGGATGTGT
>NC_089750.1:47024666-47042166 GCF_040412425.1 Macrobrachium rosenbergii | reverse complement strand
GAGAGCAAAGCAAACGAAACTGTACCTTAATCTAATTTATTATCCAAAGTCACATACATATTTGTGCTGTACAGTGAGACACATCAGTCCAAATAAATCATTATATAATAAATCATTAGCTGCAAAATGTTATTTACACCAAATCATTAAATAAAGAATAACTTCACCAAAACAGATTCAACTTCAGTATTACTCAATACCACCGGTTACAAAAAATAATCAAAATTATTTGACACCAAAAGTACTGTCAAAACACTTAAACCATTACATAAAGAAAAAAAATAAGTCAGTCTAAAAATTTAAATAACAATACTTTAAATAATAACAGTTAAGCATGAGCAGTATTCAAAACAATACTTAGCACACCTTGGAGTCGTGAAAGACCCATAAAAAATTAATCCAAAAATAAATTAAAAAAATGGTAACAACCATAGTTGTTAAAATGCTCCCTACGTGATAAAATTTATGAATCAGTTGCCCCTTGCTCTAAGGAATCCTTAAGCTAACTCCTTCAATTTGCTTATTGCTATTGGAGAAATCATCGTTTCACTCGAAGTCTTATCTAGATTGATTGATTATATCTATTAAAACTGGCGTTACAACATCTAGGTTATTGACGCCGTAATAAATTTAAATAGAAAACTAAAAATAGATAAGTTAAAAAGAATCCCATATAAAAATAACAAAAAAAATTTATATAATCATATTATTATCAATACTTACATATACTTTATGTGTATAATTTAAATTTTGTTAAGGAGGTCCGCCTCCCACATAAAGCTATATAACTGCCCTACATTACAATCCTCTATGAAGATTGTAGCTAGAATAAAATGACCTCTGTCACAACACCAGGACATGAACCTACGTCTCAAATTCTCAAAGATGGGACACTCGACCAGCAAATGTCTGGAGGATTTTCACGGGATATATTCTATTTCCAGAAAAGTGTTCCATCGTTCCACCCTCGTGTCCTGGACGTCCATCTTGCCTGGAGAATTCTGCCCCCACGGCAGATATATCAAAGATTTCAGTGTTGCATAAGCTTCTTACATATGGTGATTGATTTCCTACGCGATAACATTTTAGCGTTCACAGAGCCCGCGGCTCCTCTGTTGTGCTGTTAATTGTTTAGAAAGTATTTCCTTTTAGTGAAACCTAATTCATTATTTCATTGTTGCCATGTCATATCTTGTGAGCAATGAAGTAGAATTTTAAATTAACTAACCCGTTTTCTTGGCGACCTACTATTCTTAACCCTTTCGCTTACCGATGACACATATGAACGTCATCCAAATTTAAGTCCTTTGCTTACCGATGACTTATATGAACGTCATCCAGATTTAAGTCCTTCGCTTACTGATGACGTATCCAAATGTCAAAAAAAAAAGATTACTTATAGAAAATATAATCAGCTGCAAAATTAAGCAAAATTGAGCAGTCTACTTTGAAAACTGTTGGAGATGTGCGTCTTTGAACAAATAAAGGCATAAACATTTTTATATAACAGAGAAAGGTCTTCGGAACCTTTTCAGCTGTGATTTCATGCTATAATCACTCCCATGGCTGCCTTGAACGCAAAAAGTTTACATTCTAGTAGACACCGTGTCAGTCATGAATTCAATTGTCAAGTTGCTTTATTTCCTGTGTCGTGGTTCCCGGATAATTCAAACTTGCATATTTTAAACGTGAATTTTGTCGTTATCCAAAAAGAGACGTCCATTAACATACGAGGTTACAGTAATTGAACTTTTCCTGAGTAGGCATGGCAGTTTCGATCCTTTATCTGAATAAGATAATACAGCTTTTGATTTATTACTATTTTGATGCGAAATAGATTGATTTAAGGAGAAAGTTAATGAGATGTAATAAAATGATTGGTGGGAAAACCAGGAGGATGTTTAGTGAGAAATGAATCTTATTAAAAGATGCGAGAAGTGAGAATGATATTATTCTGAAGGTTTGTGCATGGAAATACATTATCATTGTTACTAAAGTAGATCCTGGATAAGGATGTGTTTTGTCTCTGATTGATGGTTCTTTTTATGGATAAATTATTGGAAAGTATTTTGCTAATTTTCTTTTGGCAACTAATACAAAGGATTTTTACATACAAGTAAAGGTGACATGCAAATTGAAAGTTACTAAGTGACCTCTCTGTTCAGATAAATAAACCTAGCAGAAAAAAACTTATTTCCATCAACAAGCAACGTTCGTAAAATAACTTCGTCATTTACTCCAGAAAACATTGCATTGTAGAAAGAACCTCCATTTTTTCAGATTAGTGTGAGCCAAAAATTTACATTTTTCATTTCACGAATAATTATATAATGCCTCGTAATTAAACATCTATATCCGGCACAAAAAGTTAAAATGTTCATCTTTTTGATAGAGAAGTTCTGGTCGGTCTGCCTAAATTTAATTTACTCAGAAAAAGGTAGCAAACAGTGACTTTAGAAAGAGGAAATTAGATATACAACACAAAATATAGTCAATAAGCATAATCTCTTCTTTAATTAGATCCTCTTGTCAATGCAAAATGCTCTCAAAATATAGATCTCGATTTTACGAGAAAGTATCAGAGCCAGTACTTCTTTAACTTCAACTAGAATTTTAATCTGATATATATATATACATATATATATATATATATATATATATATATATATATATATATATATATATATATATATATATATATATATATATATATATATATATATATATATATATATATATATATTTTTGTATATGTGTAAATATTTCTGTGAGAAAGTAATAATATAGCTGTGCATGAATGCATGTGTGAATAAATAAATGTATTCATGCAGCCTGCGTAAAAGCATCTCAATCCATACTTTTTCCACGGATATATTCCATCCTCTCTCCAAAGCTAGTATTCACATTATGTATATATATATATATGTATATATATATATATATATATATATATATATATATATATATATATATATATATATATATATATATATATATATATATATATATATATATATATATATATATGACTTTATCATCACATCACCGTGTTTCATATACAATCAGTATGTTGCAATCGTCCTTTAATATCCAATTCGCTCTACCTCAGAAAATAATATATTTTCATATATGTTACCGAAGGAATTTTTAGTTGATAATAAGTTCGTCGTCCCGTGGGCTCGAACCAGCGAAGGAGGCCGCGTGGGTTAAATGCGTCCACTGTAGTCCTGAGTTCTTGTCCTTCGCTGGTTCGAGCCCACGGGACGACGAACTTATTATCAACTAAAAATTCCTCTCGGCAACATATATGAAAATATATTATTTCAGGTAGAGCGAATTGATATTAAAGGACGTTTGTAGCTTTGATTATATACATATATATATATATATATATATATATATATATATATATATATATATATATATATATATATATATATATATATATATATATATATATATATAGAATCTACTGGTCACTTTTACCAGACACATATGTAATTCTAATAGCCACAGTATATATGCATATATTGCTAAGAGTATTTATGAATAATGAATACTCTTACTGAGTCCTCTACTATTCAACATTTTTATTTTCCCAACATATACATATCAAGCAGACCACACAAGAAGTAAGTAGGCCTCTACTGGGCCACACCTCGTGCAGTTACCGATTTGCTATGGTTATTGTCCATCCTAGACCTTTCTCCCTCTGAACGACCTCTCAACTGTCCCATTTCCTGCTGAATCCTCCCTTCAGCTGAGATGCACTCCATATTCCAGGCAAACTGAAAAACAAAGACAATGCCTGTATAATCAGAAGGCCCAAGCAACAGGAATCGTGCATCTCAGACCCGAGCTAAAAAAACGCAGGACGGAAGGCATATAAGGAGGAGGTCAGAGGTCAGATGGAAGCAGTATTGGGCAGACCTTTATTTAAGGCAAACCCCTTGCCATTTGCTGAGCGGCCAAACCACTGGCCCCCACAGAGATCCTCTCTGCCTCTTGTTGACTGAACTAGCGTCACACTAGTGTCGACTGTTGATGTCACTTTTGACAGAGATTCCAACTGGCTCTACATACAAGACTCCTTGCCCCAGGAATTAAGGTACTGTGTGGTTTTGGAAAGTTATTTCGGCAACACCTTCTCCAACTGTACTTCCCACTGCTCATTTCCTCCCCTGCAACCCTCTTAAAGGCCTTAATGAATTGGCGTTAACGTTACTTGTGTTAAATTGCTCATAAGTATCACTCCCAGTTTGCATTATATTACACCTTGAATGACCTTATTCTCAGCCTTCAGTTCTAAGTAAACTTTACCCATCGTTGTAACAATCTGAAGTGATGGTTACATTTTCTATATTGCAGAACAGATGTATGTATTGCTGTGTCATCTTACTGTCCCACGGTGTCTCCCTTTTCATCAATCAACTTTGAGAGGATTTCCTCAGGATATAAGCTATATAATTGTGGCACTTTATCTGTTCATGTAGCATAACCCGCAGGCCAGCATATGTTATTAATTACTGTTTAAGAGATTCTCTCAGAGTATAACCTCGATGCTTGTGGCACCCTTGCTTTGTCAATTAACGGAAACAAGGTGCCAAGGAGTCACTGCTTAGAGCTCCCTTGTGTTACTCTTCTGATTTTATGTAATTATAACTAATTAAGCTAGACATTGATTTTCCCTTAAAGCCTCATTTAAGTTAATTTAGAGACACATTCCTTCCTTGTTATGAATATTGACCCCATGTTAGATGCAGACACATCTCAGGTAAGAGAATATATCCGTTAATAGTTGTCATTCATAAGAATATATATATATATATATATATATATATATATATATATATATATATATATATATATATATATATATATATATATATATATATATATATATATATATATATATATATATATATATATATATATATATATATATATATATATATATATATATATATATATATTTAATATATATATATATATATATATATATATATATATATATATATATATATATATATATATATATTTACTATATATTCAAAAAGAAATTTATCAGTTGAGGCATGTTATTTGAATAACGGATATTAAAGCAAAAATAACAAATAACCCAAAATACTGTATTGTTTTACCTTCACTGCATCCTTTATATCTTTTTGTCTCAAGATATATTATTTTTTGGTGAATAAATGGTACCTTATAAACATGTCCCAGGTTGTAATATTTTCTAAGATTCAGGCTGAGTGCGTGAGACATCTTTTTTGTATTACGCTCCTCTCAAATGGTAAAACATTTAATAGCTTTTAATCTAATTCCTGAAATTTAAGCACGCAACCATTTTTGATACTTAAGAAAAGAAGAGAGTAGTATCTGTCGTTTCTTTAAGTTATAGAGGAAGCTACAATTACACCCTTATTCGCGACCCACAACAGTCAACTAAAAACCAAGAAACGAAGTCATTGGTTAAGTGGATAATATTCTCAATAAATATTTCAGATCCCTCCTTCCCTCCTTGTTCGAGTATCCTTCGTTCTTTCGTGGTTAAGCTGGGCCCACTACCGTTGTGCCACGAGAGAGAGAGAGAGAGAGAGAGAGAGAGAGAGAGAGAGAGAGAGAGAGAGAGAGAGAGAGAGATCAAAAATCTTTACATGTATATTATATGTTGTTAAAACTATCACTGATGCATCGTTCTTAAAAAGAAAAATATGGTGCCTGAAAAGTCTCACGGGTGAAACAGAAAAATCTTTAGTGGGAAATATCTGTAGAATGTAAAAAATCATAAAACATCTTCATAGCTTGACATTTTTCCTTATATATATGCTCATCCCTGGGAAATATCTTTGACTCGGGCGAATGCCACGCAAACCTTTGTAGTAGATGAGGTCACTTGCATGCTTCCCTCGAGATTCTTGCACGGCCCGGCATCTGTAGTGGCAGAATATTCTAACACCTTAACGCTGACGACAGAGAGAGAGAGAGAGAGAGAGAGAGAGAGAGAGAGAGAGAGAGAGACGTGGTACAAACAAATTTCAGGGAAATTCTTGCTCAAGCCCGAGCACAGCTCTGGGGAAACTTGTAATCGAGAGATGGGAGCCAGGGCATCTTTAAGGACTGTACTGCGAAATATCTGACCAAAAGCATTGTAGCAATTCCATGCACAAAAGAATATAAAAGACATAACATTAAATTAAGTGACATGACATTTATTTTAAACCGAAGCTTCATGGAAGATCTGTGCAGAAATAATAGTAAACTGGGGTTGTATCTGCTATTTTAAAGAAATGAACAAATAAGTTTTACCGATGACGAAAATAAATGAAAAATTCCTTAAAATATAAAAATGTATTAAAATAGATTATCCCATTAGGAACTTTATAGCGATGATAGTTCTAAAAAGTGTGCACTGACTTCTCTTTATCTGTTCGATCGCATTTAGAATTGGTGCTGTCCAGCTCCTGACCAGCCTCTCATTACTGGCAACTATGTAAGAGGTTTTGGATGACACTTACAGTAACGTCACCATGATAGCCACTTAGCTTCTTGGGCCTTTCTCATGTTATCATCATATATGACAGCAGTGGTTGCAAGTATCGGTATAAAAAAAATAATAAATACCTTCAAAACGGTCGAGAAATATGTCAACACACAGGAAACTCTTAACCCTTGCAACGTTTCGAATTTTGTAACTTAAGATTTGTAAATTAGTTGAGTTTGATGAGTAATTATTTCGCAAGAAAATTCATGAAGTTGAACATATCTTAGTGCACTAGCTGAAGCATCCAGTAAGGACTGTTGTGAGTTGTTTTGATATTCTTCCAGTCACTGACTACTGTTCAAGTTTGACTCTTTGTTCATTATTGACAAAAATTTCATAAATTCTAGAACAAGGCTAATGATTTTACCTCAGTGGATCTGACTGTAAAATTTTCGGGTTTCTGAAGAGATGAGCATTAGAAGTTTCAGCTCGTATATTTTTATGTGATCTTGACCTTCGTATTTTCTAGCGGTGTCTTGACAACTATTCTGTTTGAGTTTTTCCCTTTTTGTGTGTATCAGTTGAGGTCTTGCTCCACTGGTTGGATTATATTCTCACCTTTTTGATATTCTCTGTTTTTATCATATTCTCTTTCTATTTCTGTTCACTTCGAAGTCTAATACCCTTACATGTCCGTGTCCATAACAGGTAACAAATAATTTACTTTCCGACATGTATTACTACAAGTTCAACTGTTATCAACTTTCTTGTCTGAATATGCCCCATAAACGTCCCAGTAGCAATATTCGTAGTACTGACTCTTTTCAACGGCGTCATATGTGCATATTACCCTAATGCATTGGATTAGCAATGATTCCTCTTACTTTACACAAGACAAAAAAGCTCACGAATTTATTTAGGTATTTAAGCACTGGCAGAGAAATCTTATTATAAATATTCCATGAAGTGATTCTAGCAACTCAAGAAAAAATACAAATGTATTAGATTTGCTTGGAAATGCAGAGATGAAAATTAATGCTTTTTTTACAAATTTTAAAGTGAATTAAGACACAACAACTGATCTACTCTTGTATCGTAATTCTTTATCTGGGTAGCCATTTATCTCTATGATCTGTCTATGCAGTCTCGCAACATGTTTGGAAGATCTGTGTTGATAACTTCACATACAGGTTTATATTTTGTTTATCTCTGTGTACATGATTGGAGATCATCATCTCTTTAACACCTTTTAAAGTTAAAACTCTTCGCTTTTAGGCTTCTTTAAGCCAGATAACACACAGAAACAAATGCAAAGTACTACTTCTGTTTAGCTCTCCTGATTTTTCGGGCAAGCTAGCATTTGACTTGATTGCTGTATATGTATTAAGTCTTTTAGCAAACTATGTGCTAGCCTGTGGAAAGGTATATCCGGTGCAGGTGGCATTTATGTCGATGTCGGTAGTTTCTGCAATTAGATACATCAAGTATCTGTCGCGTTCATTTGTGCCTTCTGATCATGGCCAAAATGCATGGAGACAACGTGACAGATCGATGGAAGCGTTGTGAACCGGACGGTGTCGTCAAGCTTCCGGGGAGGGGTTATTAAGTGAGTGGGTGCATGTGTTCACTGTCTAATGGTATATCATGAGAGGAACATACAATGACTATTCACTTCGATTTGCAGCTGGGTATCATTCGCTCTTTGTGCAGTGTTAGTGAATAAGAACAGCCACTGTGAGAAACGGTTACATGCAGCCATAGACGTGAGTAAGATAACTCATTAACACTTATATTTTTTCCAGACATTATGTGGAACACCCCCTCTGTGTTGCAGTGAAACTCCTCTGTTCTCCTTTATGCATTTCTCCGTTTTGTTCTCCATTGTACATTTTTCAATTTAAGTATCTACTTCTTTTTCATACAACATTTCAGGTTTTAATATATATGTTTCTTTTAACAGGAATTCTGGGTTCGTCCTGTGAGGACGAATATTTTTTTTTGAAGTGGTGTTCATTTAACATAATTGATGACATTCATTTTGGTCTAGAATAATTATGAACTTTTTATTTTGTTTGGTGACCAGGGTATGATTTCCATTTTTAGTAGGTGTGAGTCACTCCATTTCGTGACCGAAGCTTTTGCTGAAATACTTTCATTAAATTTGCAAATAAAGTTTAGTTTTGTATATGGTCGTTTTATTCCAGCAGGCCTTTGTTTGAGAATAGATACAGGGAGAGTAGTCAACGAGAGGGAAAGAATGTGCTGACCCAACGCTGGCCATTGCTACTGAAGAATCTTAGGGGTGTAAGTTGTTATGACACTGTTCTTAAAACAGATGTAGAAAGAGATTATGACCCTATTTGACCTTGTTGCAAGGCATAACATATGAAAAAATTCAGATTTGTTAATTATTTAGAGTCCCAGCATAAATTTAATCGAAATGATAGTTGTATTCAGTGGAATTCATATTAGCCCAATTTTCCTTATAAAAGCATCATAATTGATATTTAGAGAACTTGGTATTTTATATTAAAGGACACAATGCATCTAATAAGCTTTTACTTTTATTTGTGAATGAATATACGCAGTTACATGTTTTATGGCTGTTGCCACACTGGAATGGGGTTGGCATTTTATTATAATAGTCGTCATTCAATAAACCGCCGTTTGTTGTTATTTTAAAATCCCATTTCTGCCATCCCCTGATTACGCTTTATATTGATTGAGTAATGATTAAGTCCTAATGAATCTAAAACCAATATTTTCTTCTTTTTTTTCAGTAGCCTTAGACTTGAGAAGTTGCTATGATTCTCACTCAGCTACACTGAATTTACAATATAATTTCATGTTCCTTTCCTAAACCACCTTTGAATGGAAGATTTTCTTCACTGTTTACATCCCAAATCTTAAGCATATGAATTCTCTGAAACTTCAGTGTCATAAAAATCTTTCTTTCTTTTCTGTTCACTTCTAGCTATACTCTTAGGAGGATGAATAGTTTACTTTCGGACATGTAGTTCAATCATCTCTGATACATGTTCTACTGTTATAAACATGCTTGTCTGATTATGTCCCAGTAGCAGTTGCTGTCCTGAATCTTTTCAACGGCTTCATATGTGCACAGTATCCTGGGATACTGGACTATCAATTATCACTATTATAATGTTCAAGAGAAATAAATAACGAATTTATTCAGGTAGTTGATGCTCCGAAAGGTAAGTTTTAATATGAACATTTCATGACGATCTTTTTGTATTTCGAGAAGGAACACAAATGTATTATATTTACGTGTGTGATAAGACTTGGTTGGAAAGTGAATTAAGAAGTCACAATTCTTTTCCTGTCATTATCGGTATTACCTGTTGTGTATATATATTCTATATTTATTATTTATTTTTCTTGGTTTTCATTTAGATATATAACTTGACGATCGTCGAGCTATGCCTAAGAACTATTTTAAACTATTTCTGTTTCACTGGTATTGCAATGTATGTGTTTATCGATAGTGCCTGAAGTGGTTCTATCTTTCCTAATTTTCTCGTGCGCATAATCGCTCTTGTATAAGTATTCTATTGAATGAACTTTTGCAGCTGGAAGAAAATTCCATAAGGAGGTAATATCGCTAAATATGTTCAAAAATATCCAAGTTCGTAAATAACATTACCTATGGAAACCTATGAGCATTTCACTCAGTGTTAAAGCTTGTCCTCATACACATTTCTTTTACTCGTTATTAAAATTGTCGTTATTATTCGATGGCCTCTGTTGAATTATCATATTAATATTCGGTCATTTATATGGATTGAATCATCATGTTTACGAGCTAGCAAGTGGGTAATTGTTCACCCTGCCACCAGCGAATCAACAAGGAGATAACACTCTATTACAAGTAATGTCACCTCACTTCACCGGGTTTATACGTGTTCCAAACGAGATTTGACAATATCATCATCATCTTTATTATTATCATATATAATATAATTATCATTATTTCTGCATGAACTGTATCCTACCGAAAATGTAACAACATAACACGAGTTTTTTTTTTTCTGTAAAAGAAAACTATTTAGGAGGCTTTGTCTGTCCTTCCACACTTTTTCTGTCTGCCCTCAGATCTTAAAAACTATCGAGGCTAGAGGGCTGCAAATTGGTATGTTGATCATCCACCCTCTAATCCTCAAACATACTAAACTTCAACCCTCTAGCCTCAGTAGTTTTTATTTTATTTTATTTAGTCATGGAAGATGCGTCTGGTACCGCCGAGTCCAATTCCGAAGGCGACACCGACGCACCGTCACTTGACTGCATCTGTAGAGTAACTGAGTGCTGCCCGGTTGTAGCTGAGAGTTTCATACTGCAACAAATCGAGAGGCTCGTAATGGTGTCAGTAGAAGACATTTACAGGATAGTGATCCTGCGGCTCTTCGAGAGGCTCGGCTAGATCCTCAAAGGTGTTGTTTTAATTTCGCTTTGGTAGCTTTATTTAATTGCAATTTGTTCTACCTAGGAACACAGGCCACCACCAGGCCGTGGCTGAAAGTTTTATGGGCCGCAGCTGAGAGTTTCATGGGCCGTGGCTGAGAGTTTCATACAGCATTATACTCTGTACAGAAAACTCAATTGTGCCGAAGAAACTTCGGTGCATTTTTAACTTGTATTTTTGCGCTTCATTTCCCACGTAAATTATATGGTTTCATCTTTTCATGTACGCTAATAAACATCCATCTGTGTTTAGTAGAGTAATCAGATATCACTGTGGTTACAAACACTCATTCAATCAGAAAGTTATTCCCAGACTTTATTTTTAATTCTTCCGGCAATTGTGATTAAATGGTTTCATCCTTTCTCTCTCTCCCCAATCCCTTGTGATTTTTTTCCTAGTATATTCTCGTGCAGTGGAATAATTTCCGTTCTCCCCTATCTAGCTCCCTTTCATATTGCAATTGCTTTCCTTTTTAGATTTCATCTTATTTTCCACTAATGGGAATTATATTTCTATTCCAGCGTTATTCATTGCGGTGATCTCTCTGTTTGTCCGACGACTGAAGCTGCTGGCTGGTGATGGAACTCAACTTTCTCACTTAAGCTGGACCCATTGTGACCCTATGACCGGACACCACCCAAGAGTAGCTCTGGCCACATCGACATAAGGTTGTGTATGTGCAAGAAAAACCAGGAAGCAACAAAGGAGTGTTATTAGTGCCGTTACCAGCCTAGACGTGCTTCTGTGTTCCAGATGCCTGAAGAAAACTGCCCCTACCTGAGTTAATAGTAATCTCACCTAATTGGCTTAAGGGACCACTTGGAAGTAGCCAGTATTCGTAATTGTGACGTGTTACCCAATTCACTCAATCATTGCTGTTGTGTAAATTCCCAGCTGATTTATTTAGTGAGTGTTCAGTCTTCCTTGGTGATTTCTTCCATGTTGTGATTGTAAATAATAAATTACTATGAAGAAACCCACTTTCACTTGGGAATACCATTTATTTTTTATTCTTGCATTTCTTTAGTTTATGGGCTCATGAGGGGTTTTGTAAGGCCAAGATTATTAACCTAAACCAAAAGCCATAGTCACCTCCTCAATCTGTAAGAAGATATATATATATATATATATATATATATATATATATATATATATATATATATATATATATATATATATATATATATATATATAGCTCTAATTTCAGAAACACCCTGTATATATATATATATATATATATATATATATATATATATATATATATATATATATATATATATATATATATATATATATATATATATATATATATATATATATATATATATATATACAGGGTGTTTCATTAGAGCTATATATATATATATATATATATATATATATATATATATATATATATATATATATATATATATATATATATATATATATATATATCTTCTTACAGATTACGAGGAGTGTGACTTATTTTGGTTTAGGTTAATAATCTTGGCCTTACAAAAACCCTCATGAGCCCATAAACCAAAGAAATGCAAGAATAAAAATAAATGGTATTCCTAAGTGAAAGTGGGTTTCTTTCATAGTAATTTATTATTTACAATCACAACATGGAAGAAATCACCAAAAGACTGAACACTCACTAAATAAATCAGCTGGGAATTTACACAACAGCAATGATTGAGTGAATTGCAACACGTCACAATGAATACTGGCTACTTCCCAATGGTCCCTTACTTCAATTAGGTGAGATTACTATTAACTCAGGTAGGGCAGTTTTCTTTCAGGCATCTGGAACACAGAAGCACGTCTAGGCTGGTAACGGCACTAATAACACTCATGAATTTTTCCATGCCTGAGCTTGTTCGTTAAAGCCTCCTTTTCTCTCTTTCTGCACATTAAGTGTGTATTAAGACTTCCTTCCATCCACTGCTCCTTCTGCCTGAACTCATATCCTCTGGGTATTGATGTGTGTTCGATTTTCTTTCATCTCTTTGGGCATTTTAAGCGTATCCCAAATCTACCTTTTGTCCTCTCCTCTTCCTGCCTGATCTCCCATCAGCTGATGGTCTTCATCTCTATCATTTTGTCATAATTTATTGCCGTCTTCATACAGATATTTATCCCGTTACATCCGTAGCTAATGCTTTTTGGTCATGTGTTCTTCATCCATTTTCATCATATGTCTAAAACATCTCAGTCTTCGGATCTCATTTGTTTTCAGCCATAAGGTGCCAAACCTATCTACCAGCTTCTCATAATTAATACAAACCATCCACTATTTTCTGGCGCCTAAGGCTATTAATGTTCTTCAGTTGTACCTTTTCAAAATCTCGCTGATTTTCTCGCCATTGCTCATGTATATACTGTTGTTGTTTTTCGCTATTCTCCTAAATCTCTCCATCTATAATGGCACTGAACAATCATGTTAATATAAAACACTGGTTTCTCAAATTTACTTTTATAGCAAACCAGTCACTTTCAAGGTTACAAAAACTTTGAATTGAGCTGCACAAATCACCTAATACTAACCAACATTCTCCTTACTACATTTAACCAGTTTTAACATATACTTTATATGTGAACATGAATACTGCATTAAGCTTTGTCTCTCTGCTCTGAAACTCCTCAAAGAACTTGATCCATTTACTTTCTTCCATATTATTGTCCATAATCTGTTCCACTCTTATCGGTCATTCTGTTGTGAGTTTTACTTCATCAGTCAAAATCCTACCATACACGTTCTCGTTTTTTTAAGCAATACTGAGCTTCCCTTGAATTTAAAGTCTCTTTCATATCCCTTAACCTTACACTAAGGAACAATAACACCTCTCATCCATTCCCTTCTAACTTTTTCCTCATGCAGACATACTTGATAAATCTTGGTCATCCAGGCAATCATACTTTGATGCCAACACAAGAGCGTCTCCATTGTAATTCCATTAATGCCTGATTTATTTATATTCTTGAAAATTTAATTGCCCCCTTCACATATGAGGGTAGCTGTGGGGTGTGAGTGATGCTGAAGGAGAAGAATCAGATAAGTTACTTACTGGCTGTCAGTGAGGTTGAAAAAGTACTGACTCATCTTAGGGCAATATCCATATAAAATCCCCCATACAAATTCCCCAAATAAAAATAAAAAGTAAACAGACAATCAAAAAGAGCATGTCACTTCTCGGTCGCACTGTCAAAACAGCAACCAGCTGCAAAACAGAGACGATGCCCCACACACAAAAGGAAGGGGTTTGTGCCCCAACATTCCCATCAAAGTCCTTGGTGATGACAAAGTTGCAGACGAAGAATGACATCCCTAGCTTACAGGTAATCATATCTTATTAAAAAGTCAGTGAACATATAAAAAGTGACAATCATAAAGATGAGCAGCTCAACAAACATTACAAACAGACAACCAAACAAAATTAATAAAATATGCATGTAACCCAGCAACAAACATTATTAGAGCAAATTAACAAAATTCAAAAGTATTATAATAAAATATTTTTCAGTCAGTAAATTACAATAAAACTGAGATAGCAAAAATAACACCAACACAAACATCATGTTAAACACCCATTGCTCCCACAAAACCCTCACACTGAAATACTCATCAATAATAACATTAAACACACAATAATGACCTCTTTGACTCAATAAACATGTTACCCCTGATAAAAAAATAAATACCATAACAAAGTTACTCAAAATCATTACAGGATAAACTATGATGAAGTTACATCACCAGACGAACTCAATAGAACCATCGAAACAGCCACAAGCTCCTTTACAGAAACAGTGCCAGACAAACAGATGAACTTGGTCGTACAGTAGAAGCAGCTACCAGCTGCTACCAAGGGCTATGTCAGACAGACAGATGATCTCGATTGAACTGTCAAAGCAACAACAAGTTACTACTAAGGACGATCTCAGACAGATGAACTCTGTCACACTGTCAAAACAGCTACCAGCTGCTACCAAGGACGATGTCAGACAATGCACTGCCGAAACAGCAACCAGCTGCTAAACAGAGACAATGCCCCACACACACAAGAATAGTATTGTACCCCAACATTCCCATCAAAGTCCTTGGTGATGACAAAGTCGCAGACGAAGAATGGCATCCCTAGCTTACAGGTAATCATAACTGATGCTGCTCCATTACTGACTCTCTGTGAGCGAGTACTAACTACTCACTTCCTAAAAGTTGACTCTCTGCTATTACAGACCTGACTGAAGACGACATGCCCAGCGCCAGAGACGTCAACTCTCCTGCCAGTGTGGCAAAACACAACCACCCTCTGACCAGGTGAAAAATGAACATTCCGACTGTTCCAAGAAAACAACCACTGAACCTGAGAATAGCTCTCAGCATTTTATTTAAATTCTTCTTGGGATCAGGTTCCAATATAGCATTTGAGATATTTAGTGCCTGACAAGCTTTAATAATGCGATCCCAGTTATCTCTGGATTTTAGCCAGACCGTTTTTGCAATGGTCCATCTCAATGGCGCAATGATCAGAAGTGCCTATATATTCGCAAACCTTGGACTTGACAATAGCTAACATCTGTGAATATGAGGTTTAATCTATTACTAGAAATATGGGTGAGTTCCTCAATTAGCTGGACAAAATCGGAGGATACACAGAACTTAAGAGCAGACTGGCCATGTGATCTGTGGAATTTGAATTTAGCCACTTGCTGTGCTTTGCATTACAGTCTCCACAAATAACGAATGAAGCTTTTGAATCCTGTGACTGAGCTATACTAATCCTTTCCAAGAGGCAGTCATATATAGAATCGAATCGTCGATATTTGGATTTACTGGGGTAAGAATGAACTCTGTTTTGCATAATTAAACTCAGGAGATAGTAAACAGGTAAAAAAAAAAAAGTTTCCCCGTCTTTTACGGAAATCTGGGAACACAATAAGGGGTGTTTCAATGAGTGACATTATTTTTCTCCTGAAGCATGAACATTACCTGAAACTGCCTTCCTTACCTTCTCAGTGTATTATTATTATTATTATTATTATTATTATTATTATTATTATTATTATTATTATTATTATTATTATTATTATTATTATAGCTTTTTCCACGAATCTCTATTCGTCTTGCAATCTTCTTTTCATCAGCATGTAGCTGGCATATCAAGTTTTAAAATTCAGCCTGCTGGCCAACCCACATATTGTAAAAACCCTGCCTGCTATAAATAGGCTACATGTGTACATTACGTATCTCAACTCATTCGCTTTTGTACTTTCACAGATGACCGCCAGAGGAAATAAACCTAAGACAACAGAAATCTTTATATGTCCTTAGGAAACTTGATAGACCAGCTATATGCTGATGAAAAGGAGATCGTAAGACGAATAGAGAAGACCATATAAATAAAATGGCGTAGAAACAGCTATAATTTTCATCGCTATTGCCCTCAGAGAAAGTCTCCACCTTATTATTATCAATTTGTTTTTAAATACATGTTATCCATTGGTTATGTGAAATATCACATTGCATCAAAACCTTTCACAAATGATTTTCACCATTTCATTATGAAAAATATGTATTCTGAATGGAATCTCATAAGTTCTTTTACTGTAAATAAACACGAAAAATTATTACTGTTTTTGTTTACTAAAAACAAGATGATACCGGCACCGACATTCATAATGCCAATGTTAATTATATATTTCTGGTTAAAACAAATCAGTGACGGAAAAAAACAAAAAGAAAACCATAAACAGTAAAAAAATAGGTATACCTATTTTGGCTACTCGTCAGCCTTGGGTCACCTGTAGATATGCAGCCTTACTGCAGCCACTTTAGATAATCAACATTTCATTTGTTGGCTCTTCAAAGCAACTCTAAAGTAAACATGCATCAGTCAGGTTAGTTTACCATAGTAAAATTACCTTAATGACGAAATTAATAAACATATCGTAAGCGGGAGTACTTGAGAGCGCTTACTTAATTGTGCTCTGAGCTTGTCACAAATTACACCTTTTTTTTGTAATTCCTAGACAATAAATTCTCTCCAGATAAGCGCCATATCATTATAGAGTACCTAGATCAAGCAATCTTTGCATTTAGGTAATAATTTCATTTCTTCGAATAAGTTTTTCGAAAGACCTGGCAGCATCTTGCCATTTCTTCGCCTCTCATAAATCAACGGAGTGAAGAGAAATTACAACTTGATCTGATGAAGAATACATCCAAGATGGTTGGCAATTAGTCTTTCAAAGCTTAGATAAATCAAAGTGATCACCCAACATATCCTCCTGTCTTGCTTCATCTTCCATTCTGTTTGAGAGAGAGAGAGAGAGAGAGAGAGGGGGGGCGGTGTTCAAAAAAGGCTAAGGTTATTAATGTATTTTTAATTAAATTTTGATGTTGTGCTAACGCCTTTTATTTAGCAAAATTCCAACAGGCACGATTAAAGATAGACTTCCTTTTTCCTTCTTTTATATGGCAATTTACTTCACTTGTGTAAGCAGCGAATATGAATAATTAAAACGAAGGGAATGGAGGAAGTTAAATT
>NC_089750.1:47007166-47019666 GCF_040412425.1 Macrobrachium rosenbergii | reverse complement strand
TATATATATGTACATGTATGTAGAGTATATATATATATATATATATATATATATATATATATATATATATATATATATATATATATATATATACAAAGAACAAACACATGCAATCAAAAGCAAAAATCATATACTCATAAACTCCAGCTGATGAGAGCTCCACACAACCAACCTCTCAGTATCAAAGATAAAAACACGCTAAAGTAAACAACGTCAAAAGGTACAAAGAATGACAGAAAATTTAGGCTTAAAACAACGGGACAGCAGAGGAATGATTGTTTAGAGTCGGAACTCGTAATTTGATATTTAACGTTTCCAAAATCAACTGTTCGTTGAGTTCCTTCGTTTGGCCAATAATTTTAAAATCTTCATATTTAATGGTAGTTTTATATTTAATAATGTGGTTCCTTATATAAGAAATTTCTGGGTTAGACAGCTTATACCCAGTACTATAACAAACGCCCTGATGAGAATCGTCCCTGAACCTGAGAAGACGCCGGGTAGATCCGATATATTTTCCCAGATTACATCTGGGACAAAATGTATTCATAAACGAAGCCCGACGTCATCAAAGGGCAGAGGCGATCTTTTAACTTGAAGAGCTAGCCAATAGTCTTGGGATTCTTAGGTATAAGCTTTGGATTTATGGCTCCAAAATGTTTGCGTACGATCTTAGTAAAGTATCTTCGAAAATTGTCATTTAATAGATACGGGAAACTGGCATAAAGAGGTAGCTTGGGGGCCTTAAAACATATAGGATGTTCAGAAAACTTTTTGTTAAGTAGTTTACTTAAAATTTTATAGATCTTAGAGGGAAGCAGTTATTAGAGAAGTACCGGAGGAGAAAAGTAATTTCATTGTGGAAGAGAGTCCAGCTAGAGGTAAGAGACAAAGCACCATAGAGCAAGGTATATATAGAGTTAAGTTTGAAATTGAGAAAACGGAAATTATAGAAGTTGGAACCGAGACCAGTAAATGTTTCCTTTCTAAAAATTGAGGTATAAAAACAGTCGTTTTCCTTAGAGACCAAAATTTCGAAGAAGGCTAATTTTGAATTGTATTATTTTTCCATTGTAAAATTAATATTATTATGATAATTAATAGAAAACCCATGAACCGGTCTGCATCGAACTCACGTTTGAAAAGGATAGAAGTGTCGTCCACATAGCGTGAGTAAAACAGGGCGGAAGGCCAGGGGGCATCCATCCAAGATGTGCTCCTCCAGGGAGCACTTGAAAATGTTTGCAAAGGTAGGACCAAGCAGAGACCCAATGGCCATGCCCTCAGTTTGTTTACAAAACTGTCCATTAAAAACAAATGCCATGTCCAACACGGCCAATTCTAAAAGGGCTCTAAAATTAAAATAACTAAAGTTAAAATAAACAGACTCAGTTTCGTGGAATAGTTTATCAGAATAATGTTTATATCTCTGCGTAATGCTGGTAAATAGTAACTCAACATAAAAATAGTCATAAATAAGTCAGAATCCTGGGATAAAATACCTTTAAACTGTTCAGAGTTTTAAGGGTATACTGATTTGTGGTCACGTTCCAATAGAGGAATCAGAAATTTTGCCAGTTTGTAATTAGGTTTGTTGTAAGAGGAAAATAGGGCGGTGAGAAACATTATTTTTATGTAACTTTGGTAGACCATACAAAATTCCATAAGATGAACCGGTGGAGGATAAATCTGGAACACTTTTTCATCAATATTTCATCAATATTTAGAAAATTCGAACCTTCAGCCCGTTAGCTAGGAAATCAAATTTAATGGCAGCTGGAGGAGACCCCCACTAGGAGGTGGACAATGCCATATCTTATCCACCGCATCTCATGATTTTGGGGGACAGAAAGCCGTTAGGGACAGAAAGACCAGTCAGGACTGTAATTGGGATGCTATGCTGACCCTAGTAGCCTTAGCTATAAGATCTGTTTCCCTTTGACCTTTGTGCTGGTGGTTATTGCTTCTTCCAGATTGACCAATGTCCTTGTGCCCAGCCCTAGAAATATGATGGGAACGTCTCGGTGACCTCACTTGTCACTCTGTCATGGACCTCCACAGCACCAAGGTGGTGCGGTCTCTCCTTTTTATACTGGTCATGTGTTGGGACTTCTGCAGCCGAAGTTCATCTTTTGCAAGCGAGCTCCATGCACAGATGCAATAAGTGTACGGTCTTGAAGTTGCAATTGATGCCAGATTTTTCCCTTCTCATAAATTTAACTCATTTTCAGTATTTAACTGCTCCCCCTAAGATAAAGTCCCTTTGTTTCCCACCGCCTAGCATGCACATTTGCCCTCATGAATTGTTCCAAGCTTAACACGTTGACTGCGATTACACGCGAAACGGTCAATTATGCCTTTAAACCCCCAAAATCACAACTAGCGCCAGCTATTGACGTGAGAGGTGGGGCCATGGTGTATCCCTAAGGTGTCGAGTGCTCAGCCAGTGTAAAAGCGTGACTTTATGGTGCACTTCTGCCTGGGACATAAACAAAAGTCTTAATTACAGGCGCTGTGTACCTAATATGGACATAATAGATGTGGTCATATATGGCTCATGTTGCCCAAACCACAGGCATGTCTTGTTGGCGTTGTGTGCCAAATATGGTCATACCGGATGTCTACAGTTATGGTATATCGCTTCAGACTGATCTAGGGAATTACCAGAGGCAATGTGTACCAGACGTGGCTCATACTCAGTGTGACTCTCAAAAGGCACACATCGCCCTGAATGATTGCACGTTACTATATTTATGTACCACATGTAGTCAACTGAAAAAATGTGTAGAAATTAACATATTTTATTTTATAATAGATTTATTAGTCATTTGGTGTTTTGCAGACACACACGCACATATATATATATATATATATATATATATATATATAAGAAAGATATATATATATATATATATATATATATATATATATATATATATATATATATATATATATATATATATATATATATAACTCAATGTTTTCATATGTGTACATGAAATTTGTAGTACACACACATGTGCATATAGGAATATATATGCCATACACATGAATATAATACATATAAGATGGCATACATGTTATGTGACAGACACACATTAGGGGAAACATATATACAGGCTGTATTTTCTTAGCAATATAAATTTGTATTTTGCATAAATAAAAGTATTTATATACAAGTAAATTATTTAGGTCTTCTGCAGTTCTTATTCATATACTGTATCTGTCCATCTGTATACAGTAGCCCATTTTTCTGTACGTGTCTATCCATATATATACATACATACATATTAGTTGTCATGAACGTATACACAACACACTACATACATACATACAAAGGCATACATATTACATGCATTATACACACATACATATATAGACTGATATACAAATTACCCATTGTCCCAATATGATGAAAAGTTAACATCCTAGAGAATATTTGAATTCTTGCCTTCCTTTTAGTGCCGTATGTATGTATGTATGTATGTATGTATGTATGTATGTATGTATGTATGTATGGATATATGTATTTATTTATATATATATGTATATATATATATATATATGTATGGATGTATGTATGTATTCCTTTCTGCTTCAGTTTCTACCAATTCCTTTTTGTATTTTATATATACACACACTATATACATACACAGATACATACATGCATACGGTAAACAGAATTTATATCTCACAGAATGATAAAGACATCTTCTGTTCTATGGAAAGCAAATAAAAAGAAGCTAATTGACACTAATACAGATAGAAATGAAGACAACAGTGAAGACTGACATCAGCCTTCTTCCAACAGTGAAGACTTGATACTAGCTATTCTTTTTCAGACAGTAGCTCTCTAGTGCCTGGCGGATGATGAAATTAGAACTACAGTTGAAAGTGATGGATGAACAAAGTCAAGATGATGAAGATGATGATAGTAACTAGTGGCACAGACTCTGGGATTCTGTTAGTCCAGCATAGAGGTCTTTTATTTTTACGGAACTGAAGAAATTTTATGTCGTCCTAATCCAAGTGGTCCAAATAATTCAGTTTTGCCAATTGATCTTTATAAACTTTTTGTTTCTGATGACTATATTTCTGAAATTGTTCAAGAAACAAACAGATACGCTAGTCAAATATGCCAGTCACGAACACTTACAAGACGGTCACGCATGAAAGCATGGGTTCCTACTGATTCTGATGAAATGAAGAAATTCATTGGTATGATTCTTTGCATGGGCTAATGATTACCCAAAATTGAGCTATACTCGGTCTAAGAAGAAGGTGTATGACTATTCTTTGTGTGCAAACATGAAGCGGGATAGATTTACACTATTGCTAAAGTGCTTCCACTTCCAATAATAATGATCTAGATGATAAATCAAATAAGTTGTACAAAACTAACCTCTCCTTGACAAACTGAACCAAAGTTTCAACCAGATTCACCTGAGACAGAGTCGTCATTGATGAGCCAACGATCTGCCTGTGGCAGAGTGAACTTTCTACAGTACAACCCAGGTAAAGCCCATAAATATGGATTGAAAATTTACAAGCTGTGTGCACCCAATGCCTACACATGGAAGTTACAAGTTTACTCTGGAAAGTCTGCACCCTTGCCATCGTTCAGCCACTCGGAGTCAGTGGTTTTGAGGCTCTGTGATTCTTTGCTGAACTGGGTTTGACAGTTTTTGGCTGTTGATAATTTTATACACCCTTCCTCTTATTGAAAAACTTCTCAAAGAACAAATGTATTACATTGTGGTACACTAAGAAAGCGCGAAAATTCAGTACCATCAAGCCTTCAAAATGCTGTTGAAAAAAAAGGAGAGGTAGTGCAATGCAGAACATGAATGGAGAAAGGTTTATAATTGGAAAGACAAGAGAAATGCAACTTTTTCAACTATTCCTGAACACCAGGTGAACTTGTACCATCAGGCAAAAAGAAACGAACTGGCGAGGACATTATGAAACCAGAGAGTGTTCTAGCTATAATAAAACTAAGAAGGTGACATGTTGGATCAAATGTCATCCCATACAGTCGACGGACTCGAAATGGTATCGTAAATTAACAGTAGAATTGTTGACTGAACATGCATTGTGAATGCATGGGTTTTGTACAACAAATATATTCCTCCTGGCAAACCCATTTCAATAACTGATTTCAAGGAGAGTATAATAATGTCACTTCTTACAGGAACACAAGAAGAAAATGTAAAGCCAGGTCCAAGGCGTTCACAAATTGAAGGAACACGATCTGAACATTCCCTGACTGAAGCTACTGGCCCCAAAGCCAAGACAAGAAGGCGTTGTCGTTCCAGTTATGAGATACTGTCACAGAGTGAAGGAAGTTCTGTAGCTCGAAAGAAAGCATGAAGAGTAAACACATATTGTGAGAATTGTGAGGATAAACCTTTCCTTTGTCTCAGTTGCTTCAACTTGAAACATTCAGTTTGAAGAATATAGAGAAATTTGTTTTTCTTATGTAGAAGCAAAACAGAAACAATATTAATTTTATACTTGTACTCTAAATACTACATGATTTCCTTCATCATACAAAATATAAATGGATATTTTTTCACCAAGAAAAGGACACTATTATTTTTTTTTCAGAGGTAAAATGTTTACCAAACTGATTTATTTTTCTACTGAATTTATATAAATATAATATAGGGTTAAAAGGATAGCATTTTTGTTGATCTAGTGATAATGTTTTCTATTTTGTTTACTGAAAGAAAGAAAGAATTAAGAAAAAAATATGCCCCTTTTGTCAGCAAATGAAGGTTATTTTCAGTAATAAATAAAGTGTTTAGTTAATGTTCTAGTTTAATTTAATTAATTTCCAATATATTACAATAATATTTTGGTATAAAAAAGCCCATTTTGATTAAATTCTTGGATACTTGAAAAATATATAATTTTAGCCTGTGTAATTGGCCATAGGTACACATCGCCTGTCCAGAGAGTCCCTTTGAACCATATATGGAGCACATCGCAGTCAACGTGTTAAATTAAATTAGCTCGTAATAATGATTAGAACTTTCCCACCATAGTGTTGCCATGTACTAATTAAATCTAATTGATAATTTCCTCCATCGTGCATAAGTAATTTCATGTGAGAGAAGGTCATTAGATCTGAATGCTAATCTTAAATTATTTTCCAGAATCCTGTTTTCTGGTTCTTCATGTGATCTGCCCCTGCCCTTGTGAACCAGGTAGCATTAGACGTTTAACTGCCATCTTGCTACATGCAGGAGTCTTCTGCCTATCAGCAGCTCAGGGGTGCTTGACACAGTCCCCTATTTGCATTCAAGTTGTGCTAAAACCTAGAATTATCAGCCAGTCTGAACAGTACTGGTTTTCATTTGCTTGTCAAACTCTTTCAGAGTTGTAGCCCTTTCAGTTTTGTTTATTTGCTATGCATAGTCTTTTTTTTATTGCACTTTGTAGGAGCCTTGTTTGCTGCTCAGTCAGCCATTTCATATTAATTTTCTGATTGCTCAGTTTGTAAATAAATTCAGCTTAAAGTTACTTGACTGTTTTGAAAGGTGACCTCCCATTTCCTTGTTCAAATAGATATGATATCAAGGTAAGTCATCTTAGCCATGACATTTATTGCTTACATTCTGAGTGCTAGGTGTTGGCCCCTAAGGCAAATTACATTCAAAATCAAATTTCACCCTTCCAACCGGCCTCAGAATGTAACTATATATATATATATATATATATATATATATATATATATATATATATATATATATATATATATATATATATATATATATATATATATATGTGTGTGTGTGTGTGTGTGTGTGTGTGTGTGTGTGTGTGTGTGTATATATACATAAATGATATATATATATATATATATATATATATATATATATATATATATATATATATATATATATATATGTGTGTGTGTGTGTGTACAACTGAATCACGAAAATATGGAACGTGATGTGAATATATAAATATAAACAAAATTCATGAAGGAAAGAGAAGCAATGGATTGCTGCAAAACCTTTTGACTTACAGTCCTTTACTTAGCAGACTGAAGAAATAAGTTTACAAAGAATGCTCGTATAAGTGACAAATGGGGATTACAAAGGAAAAAACAATGTACATGGAATCCAGCACAATTGAAGAAATAGCAAACCTACTAAAACAGGGTTAATATTTAAGAGATTTTACATAGGATTGGGATCAATTGAGTTCAAAAGCAGGGACAGGGCAATTAAAAGATTATTCAGTGAATGTGACTGACCACCAAAAATGTTATAAAAGTACAGCTCACTCATTCTTATAAACATGGTGCAAACATTTTTATAAGAACAGATTTCTACAACAAAATATATATTAAACATACGAATGCATAGAAAATACATATAAGATAACTAAGTTTTAAGTAAGTCAGTGATTTTATCTTTAGGTCATTCTTGAACATTTTACTTATACAGGGGTCTAAATAATACATGCTAGGGCTAAGATTAAAATTACAACTGGAAGTAAGCTCCCTATATTCTTGCTACCACTCCGTGTGAGAAGATATGACCGTCACCCATTCAGTGAATTCAGTGCCATGTTGTTAAAACGCCACATAGCAGCCGCAAAGAAATAAAAGAAAATTTTAAGGAATCAGAAAAAAACCTAGAATTTCATTCAGTCATTCTATCCCAGTTGATTGTGAGGAATTGCTACGGCAAGAAATTTATGGAAAACTTCGTAGGACCACAGATGCCGTAACAAGGAAACTCGACAGAAAACTAAAATAAGTCTTGTTAATAGCAGTGACTGGACTAACAATGCACGTAATGTTTGTGTTATAAACTTATCAAGTAAACAAATAAGTGAAAATGTTGTAAGTGCACACGGATATGGTTTATCCTTCTTTATAACGAATAGACCCTCTGTTTTAATGATTGCGTCGTCCATATGTATATTTGAAAAATACTGTGATCTTCCTCAAAATCATGTTGACATAATTAAAGGTATTGTTTATGGAGCTGCCAATGTTAGGCACAGAAGTAATTTCCCTGCTCGCTATATGAAAAGTTTGACCGATCTTACAAAAATACAATCCACATCACAAAAGCTGATAAGTCGAATAATACTGTAATTTTAGATAAAGCTGACTACATATCACGTATGCAAGCCCTACTGGATGATGATATGACTCACAAAAAACTAACAAAAAGTCCCCTAGACCAAGTCCTAAAAAATTTCAATAGCGCAGTGAAAAAAGTCCTTAAAATCCTTGAATAAAAAAAAAAAGAACTACTGTAATATGTCAATTGTCAGTAAAATTTCCCTCGTTACCTTGCTTGTACGGATTAGTTAAAACGCACAGAGAAAATAATCCTGTGTGACCTAATATCAAAAATTGCTGGCACAATACTCATAAACTTTCAAATATATTACTAAGCTCTTTGTCCCCGTTACTTGAACTATCTCCATTCTCACATATATAATTCTCTTAGATTTAGTTGATAAATTAAACAAAATCGCTTTTTGCCCCACTGATAGATTCTTTAGTTTTGATGTTTGCTCTCTTTTTACTAAAGTCCTCATAGATTCTATTTTAGGGTATCTTAGTAATGAACTAATCCATCATGAATTACCTCTACCGGTAAGTCATATTATTTCACTCACTAGGTTGTGCATTTGTGATTGAAAGTTTATATTCAATGGTGAATTTTACCAACAAATATTTGGTATGGCAATGGGCAATCCTTTATCCCCATTCCTCTCAAACTTGTTTGTGGAATTCTTTGAAAAACGATATCTACCTAATAACATTTATACACCTTTAAAGTAGTATAGATATGTTGACTATATTTTAGCTGCCTTACATGCTGGTATTGAAGTTAATGATTTACTTTCTAATTTGAATAACTAGGTACCATCCATTAAGTTTACATTAGAATTAGAAAAAGATAATTACCTCCTCTTCTTAGATGTTTTAATGCATACAGAACCATTTCAACGCAAATTCAGTATTTATAGGAAACCAGCCAACAACGTAACTTATGTCCATTTTTATTCAGGCCATCACCTTAATATCGTAAATATCTATTTTTTCTTCTGTTTTAAGAGCATCATGCATACTCAGTCCCCCGTATTTCGATCAAGAAATTGAATACATAAGGATAATAGGGATAGATTTAAGTTATCTTTCACATACTAGATGTGTTTGCTATCATAAAGCCCACAAAAAGTTTTATTGTGAAAGTAACATGGAGAAAGTAACCCCTAAGAACTTTCTTAGCTTGCCTTATTTTAGTGGTTTTGAAAACATAAAATCATTGTTAAAATCTTTTAATGTCAACCTCGTTTTTTTCCTGTAATAACACACTAAAAGGAATGTTAATAAAAAAATAGCCCTAAGGAAAATAACAACATATAATATATAAAATTCCTTGTTTGGACGGCCTCTCTTTTTATATCAGGCAATCTAGGAACGATTTAGATGTACGGATTAAGTAGCATAAGTATTCTGTCAAAGCTGGGCAAACATAAAATGCTATATTCATTCATTTAAGTGAAAACACTCGCAGGATAAATTGAACTGAAAGTCCAGTGATTCCCAAAGCGAAAGATTTCTTTTCATAAAATCTTTTAGAATCCACTATTATACAGCTTACTTCCAGTTGTAATTTAAATCTTAGCCCTGGTATGTATTATTTGGACCCCTGTATAAGTAAAATATTCAAGAATAACTAAAAGATAAAATCACTGACTTAATTAAAAATTAGTTGTTTTATATATATTTTCTATGTATTTGTATGTTTAATATACATATTTTTGGTAAAAATTTTCACCTTATGAAAATTTTTATTGTTTACCAAAATGAGAATTACTGATTTGTACTTTTATAAAATTTTGGGGTGGTCAGTCACCTTCACTATATAATCTTTTAATTGTCCTGGCCCTGCTTCTGAGCCGTTGACCATAATCCTTCGTAAAATCTCTTAAATATTAACCCTTTTTGGGTAGGTCTGCTATTTCTTCAACTGTGTTGGATTCCTGGTATATTTTTTTCCTTTGAAATCCTCATCTGTCATTTAAACAAGCTTTCTTTGTAAACTCGTTTTTATATTT
This sequence comes from Macrobrachium rosenbergii, assembly GCF_040412425.1. Classification (NCBI taxonomy): domain Eukaryota; kingdom Metazoa; phylum Arthropoda; class Malacostraca; order Decapoda; family Palaemonidae; genus Macrobrachium; species Macrobrachium rosenbergii. The sequence continues at coordinate 47,009,568 of NC_089750.1, read as the reverse complement.
CTTCAGTCTGCTAAGTAAGTCGAAAGGCCTTGCAGCACTCCGTTGCTTCTCTTTCCTTTGTGATTTTGTCTATATGTATATATACATACATACATATATATATATATATATATATATATATATATATATATATATATATATATATATATATATATATATATATATATATATATATATATATCAGTATTATTAACAATGTTTGACAGGAAGTGGCTCTAGAGAAAAATTTGACAGTGGCCGCCACTGCATTCATCTTTCGCCTGCTGAATCAAGGAAAAGCATCCTTGCAGCAAAATTCCGCAGCACTAGCTGCTGCGATTATAAGCAGAGAGCTCATGGGCAGCACAACAAGAACCTTTAATAAAATACAAGTAAACTGTACCATTCATCTGTAGCTTTCACGCACTCTCTTGCTTCCTGGATATTTTGGCCCCTCTGTTCTAATTCTTCTTCTATTCCATCTATCCAGCACTTAGTATGGCTGTCTCTCCTCTTTAATCCAACCATTCCTGGTCATGCTTTACGTCTTTCACCGATGTATAGCCTCTGCTCTCGGCATCATCATGACATCTAAAAATATATGTTCATTACTTCGTAGTTCAAGTATACAAAAAAAAATATATCATATTCAGCTGTGAGTACTGTTCACAAATACCCAAATAAATCTGCTCTTTCCGTTCACTACATTTGCCAATTTCCATTGTCCCATCACTCTGACTTTCATTTATTGACATAAATTTGTTGTACTCACATTGCCATTCGAATGTTATCCTCTTCTCACACGTACGTCCAGAATTTTTAAATTTCAAAATAATTCTAGTTCAAAATATTCCACTAGTCTCTACATTCACGCTTCCTTACCCCAGATCATCTCTGTGCCATCTATAAACATGATCCATTTCTCCTTTCCTTCATGAATACATGTTTTTTTTTTTTTTTTTTTTTTTTTTTTTGTCCTAAAGCTTTCCCCGACCATTCATATCTCTCCTTCATGAGGATTTTAAACTGCTACAGGAACATCACATAATTTTCTCAGAGATCCTTCCCCTTCACTCAAAACCTACCTTTGTCTCTGCGTGTCTAGGAAAATCTTCAATTGAAAAAATAATAGGGCCTGTAATCCTTCAGTTTTATTTCAAAGAACGCTTCAGGAAAGATATACGCCAAAGATGATAACAGAAAAGAATAATAATTTTAAAATGAACAAACAAGAATTTGGAGCTAATTTGAAGGTCTGATGGAACAAGAAGTCGAATATTCAGACTCATGGTTTTCGAGAAGTGATGCAAAGAGAAATGAACAAAAAGGCAAAAGATATTCACACTTTACTATTCACGACGAACTTTATGCAATGGAAATGGTGTCTGGCAAAAAATAATAAACAATAAATTCCTAAAGATTTCCTTTAGCTTACTTGCAGTTGACTAGTAGCATAGTAAAAGGAATAGCATAGTAAAAGAAATTATGATTGGTAGACGGATGATGTCTAAACTACCATTTCTAGTCACCCCAGTGAGGACGAAAACAAGTAGCCTAACTTTTATCTGGGGTCTTTAAAGAAAAGAAATCTTTCTAAATAGCCGTAAATACACTACACATTTACAGGTCTGATTCAAAATGCTAACACTTAAGCATCACAAAATGCCAGTGTCATATACTAATATTCATATATTCATTGTTATGTAATTTCAAATGCATTTCCGTACAAAAGTGAGATGTTGAATTAACAGCAAACGCCAGTTTATGAAATATCTGCAATTTTGAACTTTCAGGCTCAGTTTTCTATCTTTAACTAAAAAGAAATAAAGTTTTATTCTCGTATTACTGTGTTTATGTAGTATATATATAGCATATATATATATATATATATATATATATATATATATATATATATATATATATATATATATATATATATATATATATATATATATATATATATTGTATTTTTTTTTACTGAGACTACTAAAAGGTATTGTCCGGCTGTCTGAGGTAGATTGAAGGAGATAGCTTAAAGTAGATGCGTGGCGGAATTGCAAAATGATGTTGCAAGATATAATAGGAAGAGGGAGACTGTTAATGAAAGAGGGAATAAGGAAAATTTGAAAGGTAATAAAATGGTCAGTGAGCACGTCAGCAAGATGTGTAGCAAGGCGATGGATCTAAGGATAAAAAATGCAAGAAGTAACGAATCGCTTGTGTTAAAAGAATATCCTCCGGAATGGATCATTTCAAAACACAGAAAAGGAGACGAAATGAAAATCTCACAGTTGCAAGGGTTGATGTGAATAAACGAGTCCAAATGAATGATTCTGATAGCTAAGGAAATACTGTGTACAGTAAGGCAAAGTTAAGCATGAAAACACGACCAGAGTTGATTGGTTCTCTACTTAGATGCTGAG
>NC_089750.1:46974666-47002166 GCF_040412425.1 Macrobrachium rosenbergii | reverse complement strand
ATACAAACTGCTTCTTGGTTCCATGCTGGCCTGCTACTGAATGCCTATCGTCACACAACACTCGACGGATGACACCTTACCTGCCAACGTGGCAACCTGAAATCACAGGTGAGACAATCAGACAGAAGGAAACAATCAGACTAAGATTGTGCCTTACAAACAACCACCTGACCTAATAATATATATATATATATATATATATATATATATATATATATATATATATATATATATATATATATATATATATATATATATATATATATATATATATATATGACTATTTATCACATCACCGTGATTCATATACAATCAGAAGGCTACAAACGTCCTTTAATATCCAATTCACTCTACCTCGCATATATGAAAATATATTACTTCCGAGGTAGAGTGAATTGATATTAAAGGACGTTTGTAGCTTTCTGAATATATACTAGCAGACCAACCTGGTGCTGCCTGGGAAAACTCTGAATAACAACCTATATACTCTCTCTCTCTCTCTCTCTCTCTCTCTCTCTCTCTCTCTGTCTCTCTCTCTCAGCATCAATTTATTGATAGTTTGCCACTGTATTTTGTCTGGGAAGTATCTGATATGGTCTGATCAGAATATGAATAAATTATAAATAAACGTTATTCATTTCACTGTTAGATTCTTCAATGCTATTTATAGGCTGTTATAAGTACAAATCATGCTATAAAAATCTAAAGCAATTTTCCATTTAATACAGACAATCTGGTATAGGCCTAGGCCAATGATGTCTGTTTATGATATGTGTTACTATAATGAAAGTAAACTTCACTGTCCAATTCATAAAAAACTGAATCAACCCTCAGTTCTAATTTAAACTCATTCATTAATATTGTTTGAGAATTAACGTCTTTTTTAACAAGAAATATTTAGTCTATACCCTGTTATGCCTTTTTACTTCTTTCCTATCATTAAGTGAATTGCTGCAACAGTTTCATGTTAAGAAAAAAAGTGGCAAAGAACTTTCCTTTGTGGCTAACTTCAATTCCTGATACATATTCTTTATATTGGTTTTAGGGTCGTTTTTAACATTACATAATAAATTACAACAAATTCCTTAACATAGAATGAAGTATAAAGTTACATGAATCATTATAGAAAAATTACCGCTATGTGTGTCTGTACGGCATATATAAACTCTGTCAATTAGTATCCTTGGTAGTAAAGTAATCATGAATCAAACAAATCTTTTCCTTCTTGGAGGAATGTAAGGCAACCGGATAAAAGATAAAAATGAATATATATCATTCTAATATATAACCATAAACAATAATCATATTTTCCTAAATGACAAACATACTACTCCTTACTGTGTAAGTTTACATCAGCAAAAGGTACAGATTGTTGTGCTTTGTAAGCTGTGAGCACTATGATGTTTGTCGAAGTGCAGTAGTGGCCATTTCTTAATTTAATCCCTATTTGCATCATATACATTTACCCTCCATACCCGTAAATTCTTCAAGTGCCTTTCGGACAAGATTTCCAAATATAATGATCTACATTCCTGTAAAGTTTAATCTAGAATTTTCAGTCATTATCTTCCAGGCAATCAGTACCAAGCAACGTGAAAAGAAACCCATCTTCCATATGAACTTAAGTACTTTGCCAATTTGCACGATAATTAATTCAAACTGCCAACTGCTCGAGTGTCCAAGCGTGATATTTCGATTATTCTGGACCTCATTTAAACCGGCTTTATAGCAAAATACGTCACTATAAGGCTATGAAGCAGTCGCTATAGCGAATTCTGAAGGTAAAAACGAAGAACAAACTAACAAATTAGTGAGGAAATTCGTATTTGTCAGGCTACCAGAGTCTGAGGGTTTGCAGTTGGAAGAGTTTAATGACGTCACCAGAAAACTTGGCGTTTTCCATCAAAGGTACTCGTGACTCCCAGACGTTACTGAAGAAAAGATGGAAAAAAGAAAATTTAATTTGTTTTTGTAAGAAGTGTTAGCTGATGAACCTTATATTAAATCATAAGCGCTAATCAAATAAGTGACGTCATTGTAAAAAAGTCACGAGCTATCTGTATTTCCGTCTTCCGCTGTGAGTCAGTTGCAATGAAGATAGGTGAAACCATGTTGAAAATCATTTCCGATCCCCAGAAAGACCCAACATGGCGCAGTGAATGAAGAAAAAGGAAAAGCCATAACCATAGTACAGCATGGCACCACCGCCAAGACGACCCTCGTTTGCATAAAAACCCCTAGGGGCAGAATTGCAAGAACAGGAAGTTCAGGGACCAGCGTCAGGATATCGCCAGTTTCAATGCTGCATATCAACACATGTTACAAAACCCAGCAACAGGCCATCCAGAACCTTCAGGCTTGAAACGGTCAGTGGAGTGTTGGTTGCAGCTATGCATAGGTGAAGCCTAACGAGGCTGTTCATCACATATGGCTACATTGCATTCCATCCCATAGCAAAATAGCACTTGATTCTAGATATAAAAGTAAGTGGAGTGCCTCTTATTGAAGGGGCATTCAATGCTGTTGCAATTAGTGGTAAAGCTTCATATTTAATCAGAGAGTGCAGTGGAGAGAGTTTTTGATTTGAGAGCCCAAGAGCCTAGTGAGTCCATTTAATGATTTTTTATTAACTGTTTGCAAAAGGCTACCGATTGTGCATTCACATGGTCCTTTTTTTAATCAGCTGATTTATCTGAATACATGCTATTTGCGTAAGCTCATGATTTTTAAGTTTTAAAGTCCAACTAAAAACAGCAATTATTTTTCAATCATGTAAATGATATTTTTATTATCGATTCCCTCAGAGTCATATTGTAATCATTTTGAGGCCACCGTGATGACGCCCTTCATAATAGGGCATTATTTATAGCTCCCCTAGAGCAGCTGTTGCGGAAGTGTGTGAGGAAGAATATGAGGTGGCTGCAGCCCTTTAGTAAATGTGACAAGAGTGCCCCTGTGCAAGTACAATCACGCCCCTGTGGTATTGTGGTATTTGTCATACCCTGGGTATTCCTCATGTCCTATTTGAGAAACATGACATGTCACGGGTGCAGTAAAACTAGGACACATGAAGAAGTGTTGCAGTGGGCGGGCGCCCTGAAAACGCCAGTGGTTTGGCAGTGGAGTAGGACATAATAAGTGCAGTGATCGACTTTGTCATGGCGGCAGAGGCAAGATTGACGGAATATCTGGAAAATGCAATATTCGTGTTGATGTATTGCTTGGCCAACTGGCAGTTGAGTGGTCTAAAACAAGCGAAAGCAACAGACACTGGTGCCCAGGTTTGTGTTTGCGGGACCTGCTATGAATTGCGACGTTGAACATGAAACCAGCTACGTTTAGGTTGAAGGGAGGGTTGAGGGTTTGCCAACCTACATCTGAAGTGACAGATTTAGTGTCTAATTTTGTGTACTATAGAATACAAGGATATTTTTAACCAAGTTAGCAGGCCAGCATGGAGCCAAGAAGCAGTTTGTATTAGTCAAAAATCTCGGCAATAGAGCCTTGGGTATGCCTACCTAACAGGCCAGTCGGAGAGCTTCAGGATTAGTTACCTTTAGTATGAGATGGATTAGTGTGTTTTGTTTGTGGAGTATGAGAAAGTTGTGTGGAGATGACCTCGTCGTCTAGAGCATGAGAGAGAGAGTGTGGAGATGAGAGAGCTGTTTGGGAGTGACTTCATCTGCAGTTCAACCTGTTTTGGGTGTTCGCTGCAGTTGAGTGAGAGAGAGTATGGCCAATTTGCTTGCATTGAGAATGAGAGAGAGAGAGTCTGACCTGTTTTGTTGTTCGTTCCATTTGGGTGTTCTGATCAGAGTATGGTGATTGGTTTTATGGAGATGTTCACCTCTTCAATTGATCATGGTAGTAGTATTTAACCCAATTATATCTGTAAGATGTATTATGATTTCTGTGTGTTAAATTTTCATTGTATTTTTGGGTTTAACTTATTCATTGTGACAAAGTTTTCAGATACTTGTATTTGTTAGTTATGTGAAGAAATTTTTTGATGGGTCATTTGTTCCATTTGTAAATTTCAGATTTGTGATTTGAGGGCATATTTGACATATTTTCTGACTCCAGTTTAGCATACTTTTTATGAATGTTTAATGTTTATGACTTTACATTTATATTTTTGATTTGGTCATTTGTTTCATCTGTAAATTTCAGATGTGTGCTCTAAGGTCATATTTACGTTTTTTCCAACTCCTATATCAATAAAGTTTATGACTGTTTAATGTTTATTACTTTACATTTACATTTGCTGATTAGATAGTTTATTGAACTAGTTTTTTTTTTTTTTTTTTTTTTTCATTTTACTCATTGGCTTAACTTTTGTGCTGGTCATTTGTATTTCATTGGGTTACTCATGTTTATGTTGATGGAATTAATTATGAGTTTAATTATTTGTTGTACTGACCAGTTTCTTTGTGCTAACTTTGCTTCATTATTATGAATTTACTGACTTTGTTAATATAAATTCTTGTTTGTAAAATACATTATATACTACTCTGGTAATGGTTATTTTTTTCATAAAATCACTTGTTGACTCATGTTTGTACTGATATTTTTTTTGTAAAATTTTGCTACTGACTCATTTGTAAATATTGATGAGCCTGACTCATTTGTACAGCTAGAATTGTATAAATATTTAAATTTTGTAAATAAATTAGTATTAAGGTTACTACTTTGTTTTATTTTTTTGCTCCTTCCTCCTTTGTCTGCCTCAATTTTTGCCAATCACTCCAGTACCCGATATTTTTATTTTAAAGAACCTTATCAACAAAGAGTCATTCAAAACAATATATATATATATATTATATATATATATATATATATATATATATATATATAATTATATATTTACATATATATATATATATGTGTGTGTTGTGTGTTGTGTGTTCATGTGTGTGTGTGTGTACAGATTGAACTTGGTATATTGTTGGTGGTATTTAGTTTACAAATGATATTAACTGATATTTTGTCGTTTAGGGGATGTGCTTGTTAAAAGATACTAAAATTTCATTGTTGATAAATATAAAACCTAGTTTAAAAATATGTTTCCGCTAATAAGAAACCCTAAAAGTAAATTGACCGTTTGCCATAGGGAACGTTCTATTGCAGAATGAACTCACATTTTTCTGCTTTTTATAAGGCAGGATTTACGCTTTTAATTTTACAAATAATGATATAAGGACCGCATTTTAAAATCTATTTCGAGATGAAAAGTTAAAATGTTCATCCTTGTAAAAGAGAAGTTATGGTCATTCTGTCTAGATTTATTTTTTCAAAGAAATGTTGAAACAACTGACTTCAAAAGGAGGAATTATATACAAAGGATTAAAGATATCAGTCAATAAGAATAAACTGCTTTTAACCTGATTCTCTCAAAAATCAACAAAATAAGCTCTGCATTCAGGCCTTGATAGTATCTGAACATATCAATGCAAGTATTTCTTCAATTGCAGCTGATAATTAAATCCTAAAAATTTAATTATTTTTTCATCTTTATTCATCAGGGGCAGAACTCACCTTATAAGGTTTCTGGATTAAATTATGTCATAAATACTTTTGCTAAGTAATAATAATCAGATGTTCGAGCTAAGTCAGAAGAACAGGTATTAAGCAATTATTGCTCATCACGACACCAATTCGAGAGAGAGAACGTTGATTTTCATCGTTTAACGAAACAATCAACAAAATTAAAATCCATAAGAATAAACAACTGAAACGATCAGTTGGTGTACTCATAACCTTAATAAGAAGACAATAAAACACAGTAATTCATTCTTTATCAGTTGCTGAGGGCGCCAAAGACATCCTCGAGGCTTAACTAGTGACTTAGAGCAAGAAGGCAGTGAACAAGTCGGCCGGGATTGAACCAAGAAGCTTAATAAATGCACGAGGGTGAACATAAAGTGACTAAGCAACTCTTTCCGGGTACTTTACCACAAAGTAGGAGCGTCAAGGCTGACATCTGCATCCAGCTTCGTCCAAGTCCTTCTCCACGTCTTCTGCCAGGGTTCACGTGTGTGTGTAGACAAAGGCCAAGGCCGCACTCTCGGGTCATAGGTCGGGTGCGGGAAGGAAGGCGATTTGTGACGATGAAGCGCTGCAGTTGAGTTTACATATGAATACTAAACATGGTTGGAGTACAAAGCTAAAAGCAGCTACGTCCATGTGGCGATGAAAATAATTAGGTGGGAAATTGAACTCGTGACCTCCTACATGAAGCGACTGGGCTGTGTGTGAGACTGAACTTAACTGGCACCATGGCCTTTTATTACTTTCTGGCCGGGTGTAGGGGCCGATGGCCTGACCAGGTCACAGCTCCTGTACCAAAAGAAAAGGCGCCAGCCAGTTACTGCCCTAGTCTAAGATTATCTCCTGAGCGTGCCTTAGAACCCTGAATTAACTGCTTCAAACTAACCCAAACCAGGTTTCACTATCTCTCACAGGTTCAAATAGACAGAGGTTATCTATCGGCCAAGCAAAGCAGAAAGGAGGGCGCTTTTTAGCTTATTTTGGCACTAATTTGCAGCTCCCCCCCGTGACATGCACCTTTAATCTTCTAAGGAATGTCGATTGCAGCAAAAATGAGTGAAAACAAATGTAAATCAACCGTTGTTTTGTTATGCTGGAAATACATGCATGCGATTAGTCAAAAAAACTCTTAAAGAGCATTTATAAATGACAATACAGTGTTAGTTTTAAATGATATCCTTCTTTACTAAAAATTGTAATAACAAAATTCAAACCTCTTTCCAATATATGGACAATAATTGTTTACAAACTCGATGAGTAGATAATATCTCCAGAAAGTTTAAATTAAGTGACAGGAGTTTGACAGCTTGTTGACAACAATAGGCAAAGAGATTATTCTTGGGTTTTAATTGCTGAACTTAAAAATAATAAATTTTTTTTTTCATTTAACAATACAACTATCGGGTAAAAACTATAAATGGATACTTGCTCGAGGTATGAATGAGAATTCTTTCTGTCTTGTGGACTCCTCTCACTGTATCTATCCTCAAACAAAGGCCTACTGGAATAAAATACCGAGATACAAAACTAGATTTACAAATTTAATGAAAGTATTTCAGCAAAAGCTACAGGTCATGAAATGGAGTGTCTCACTCCCCATAAAAATGGAAGTCATAACTAGAGGAAACTCAGACTCACAATCAATCGAATTAATGGTTCTAGACCAACCAATACCAGTGAACTAACACCCTGGTTACTAAACAAATAAAAAGGTCATGATTATTCTAGACCAAAATAAATGTCATATAGTATGTTAAAAGAACACCACTTCCAAAATATTCGTCCTCACAGAATTCCTGTTAAATGGTGTATAAAAAAAATAAACACTTAAAACGGAAAAATGCATAATGGAGAACAAAATGGTATAATGCATATTGGAAAACAGAGGGGTTTCACTGCAACATAATATGGGTTTTCCGCATAATGCCTTAAAAAGATATAAGTGTTAATGAGTTATCTTACTCACGTTCTATGGTTTATGGAAACCATTCCTCACAGTGGCTGTTCTTATTCACTAACACAGCTCAAAGAGCAGTCACACCTGCCACATACCAAAGTGAATAGCCAATGTATGGTTCCTCTATAATACACACATTAGAGAATGCACGTATGCATACACTCACTTAATAACCCCTCCCTTGAAGCTTGACATCACTGTCAAGTTCAGTGTTTGAAAGACTTTGCCTTCCGAATCCACAGACATTACAAAGCTTCCGTCAATCTGTCATGTTGTCCCCATGCATCTCAGCCATGATTGGAAGGCACAAATGAACGCGTCAGATACCCGCTGTATCTAAATGCGGAAAATACCAACGTCAACATAAAGTCTAGCTGCACAGGCCAGCTATTGGTCAACTTAAGTCTTAATAGGAGCTCGGCCCACCTGCGCCTGGGCGTCCCCGCCCAGGTACGACTAATATCCATAACGAAAGCTCAGTAGGGCCAGCTCAAAAATCATAGCAAACAATATGCACTAGATACGAAAGTTACTTGTCTCGTATGCATGACTGTTATTTCTTGGCGATCCATATACCCTGGACGGGTTGCGACTGCAAAAGCCCATGTTTTTCTTCACAGCTTGAATTCTTGATGATCCAAATAACCTCAACAGCTTGTAACTGCACAAGCCCATGTTAAATGCGGCGCCCAAGAATGCTTTGTGCCAAACAGATGTTTCCCAGCAACGACAGCGACTTGTACATGTCCCATCCGACATCTCTCCCAAGAGACCATGGATCCTGCAGAAACCTGCAGGCGTAACGTAGATGGCCCCGATATCCAACTTGTATTTGTTGAGGCTCGTAGAAGTCATTCCATAAGGCACCGCTGCAAGGAAGTCGTGTATAATGTAAGTCGGTCATGTTGACAGTCAGCCCCAAAAGGTACATAGTCTCCTCACTATCCCATACTATTACTGAACCATTGAAACCATTAAGGAAAGGTTGTATGTTAAAACTATGAAAGAACTTCAAGTTACTAACTGGAACTTCCACAAGCAACCCCCTATCAGGTACACTAACTTGAAGATACTATCCATACAAATTCTTACCAGTAAAAACTACCCGAGAATTATACAGATATACTGAATTCATTAAAGTCAATTCTAACCACCCGAGAGGTAAAATATCTCCCAAAATTCCCCCTTAGAAGCAGCAACCATTCACTTAACCGCTTTTTCTCAGTATTTAACAAGGTACTTTGACAGGAAGACAAAGCTACCACAACATCTAAGTCTTCCCCGATACTATCAACTTGTGACCAATAACCCATTTAAAGAAGTCCTTAAAGTCTCAAAACTCTCCTGTAATTTCTTATAACTATCTCGTACAGTCATCAAAGTTTTTCCTTGACTAGTAAATACTGCTGATACCTGTTCAGTTCGCACCCAAATTAGCAATTGACATACTAGCAATCGCTCCTATGATCATAACGGCTCCAATTACCAATGGCGCAGCCCTCTTACTCCTTCTAAATGAGAACTGAAAAGTCGAAACACCTAAATTCGGAAGCCATGTTAAAATATTTCTAATTCTGTCCTGAACCCAAACCGCTGTAGCATTAAGTTCGGTTAGCCAACCTGTAACAGATCAGACAGATTCCGTCCAATATTCATCTCACCCCCCCAAAAAAAATTACTAAGTAACAGAACCTTATTTTGAAACTCTACAGTATACTCAAAGACATTGTGTCAGATGACAACCACACATCATAATCTTCTAGTATAATAACACCCGGGCCTAACCTCCATGCCACGACTCCCAAAGTCATGAGAATACGAAACTTCAGCATATAAAAAAACAAAAGAAGGAACCTATAAGTATCAGATCTCGAAATAGGAAAAAAACTAAAAAAAAAGAAACCCATATATCTATAAAACCCTATAGTATTTTACACTTAATCTTAACTAAGTATTGCAATACACAAAAGCAAAAAACTGAACTCGGACAATTAAAGATTTGTATAACTCTACGGGCCAACATCCTCTCCAGTTAAAAAACTACAAGTCATGCCCCTTTAAAACCCATTAAAAACCAAAACAAAGAGAGGGAAGGGAAACAAAAACAAAAAAAAAAAGATCAGAAACGCAGTACAACACAGGAATTAACCCATAAGATTCCCATTAACTTCTTTTCTTAATTTTAGATATGTGTCAGCCGAGACACACCCATATTCTTATCTAGAACAACAAATCTATTCCCCTTCTTCACTTCTACAACCTGAAAAGGACCTTCAAATTTAGGACCAAGCTTATAGTTCAGTTGATTCCTGACATTTATTTTCACAAAAACTCTATCTTCCACAGCAACTGTAACTCTGTCCAGCTTTGCATTGCTCCTATCTACCATATCCTGTGTTTTCATTTCAAGATTCCTAGCACGATGCGCATATCTCTCTTTCGCCGTGGAGACCACCGCCCTTGCAGTATCATCCCCCGATGGAATAGGTAACAAATCAAATGCGCCCCGTGCTGGGCAACCAAACAGGGCTTCACTGGGAGACATTCCAATGGTATCACTAACCATAGAATTGATGCTATGCTGCGCCTGTGGAATATATCGATCCTAATTTACATCATTATCCCCTACAGTCAACCTGAGGGCATCAATTACCTTCCTATCTGCCCGCTCACTTAGCCCATTAGCTTCTGGTCTATAGGGAATAATAGTGGCCTTCTGAATGACCATTACATCCTCAATACACTAACATCTTGTTCACAAATTCTCTTCCATTATCTATAATCAGCACCTCAGGAAACCCATAGCGACAAATATATCCATTAAAGAATGTGACCGCCACCTCCTCAGCTGTTTTATTCTTCAAAAGAAAAATCTCTACGAACCTAGTTAATTCGTCAACAACAACCAACAGGTGCTTATGGCCATAACTAGATTCACAGAAATTGGACAAAAGGTCCATATGGACCCTAGAAAACGGCCTGTTGGGAATAGGAACTGAACCCAATTTACAAGAAACGACCCTCGATGGCTTACATGCATTACCAACTGAACAACCTCTTACAAAGTCTTCCACAGACGTGAACATATTCTTCCAAAGGAATTGTACCCGTATATTCTGATACATCTTCTCAACACTCAAATGCGGACTGCCAGACCTACAGTGAACAATATCCAGAACCATCTGCACCAAACTCCTAGGAACAACTATTTGTGTTGTATCACCCTCATCCTCACTATTTCTCAGTCTGTATTTAAACTTCCTAACTAACAAATTACCCTCTAACTCAAGACTGCAAAAGGCAACTTATAACCCTTCCCAACTAATTCCCTTCTAAGAAATGCTTTTGCATCTGCAAAAATCTCATCCTCATCCTGGTTAACTTCTACTAAACTAATATCCTAGTCCATGCAATCTCCAGATGCATAACAAACGTGAGTACCATCTGCATCAGAAAAATTTCTACTAAGGGTGTCCAAAACATTATGTCTACCCTCTATATACCTAAGTTTGGCATCAAAATCCCTGATTGTCAGATACCACCTAGCCCTTTCAGGGGAAAGACACAGCTTATTGAAAAGATCCAACAATGGCTTGATTGCTCATCAATTACAACTTAAAATAAACCAAACTAGACGCTACAGCAAAGGCCCCTTTGTCCACTACTGACCATCGCCATTCATTACTGCCCTGTGTCTTAAACTTCCTACTGTAAAATGCGTTCAGATGGAGTCTTCCATCGAAATTCTGCATAAGGCAGGCCCCTATACCATCGTGACTGGCAACTGTCACTAATGTGAAAGGACGTTCCAAATCAGGAAACTTCAACTCTGGGGGATTCACTAAGGCATCCTTAATCTTTTGAAAAGGTGATTGCTGTCTATCTCCTCATAAAAACTGCACATCATCCCTTAGGACATCCGTTTCACAAACCAACGAAAAAATCCAGCCATGAAAAAGACTGAATCTGTTTCTTATTCTTGGGAGTAGCAAAATCCACAATTACCCTAACTTTATCATCATTCACTTTAACATCCTCCTTAGAAATGACATGACCCAAATATACTATCTGCCTCTTCAGAACATTACACTTAGCTAATTTTATCTTCAAACCTGCTAACCTAAGCCTCCTAAAAACCTCCCTAAGGCCTCTAAATGTTCCTCTACCGAATAAGTGGCAACTAAAATATCGTTCATATATATATAAATGGACTTCCCTAACAAGCCATGCAAAACTGTATTCATTAGCATAGTAAATGTCATAGGACTACCTGATAAACCAAACAACATCCGCGTGAACTCATAATGCCCCTTCAGCAAAGAAAAAGCCGTGACTCTTGACTCTCCTCGCTAAGCGGTACTTGCAGGTACCATTGCATCAGACCAATTGAAGAATAAATAGTCTTGGCCCCAATCTCAACAAATAAATCTGGCAAACACACCACAGGATAACGATCAGGAATAGTTTTCTCGTTCAACTTTCTAAAGTCTACACAAACTGGGACTGAACCATCCTTCTAAGGCACTGCCAACAACGGGAAATTAAAAGGTGAGGAACTGGGCTCAACAATGCCTTCCTCCTCCCACTTATTAACCTCTTACTCTACCTGTTCTCTAATCTTAAAAGGAATCCTATATGAAGGAACAAAAATAGGCTTAGTCTTGTCCTCCAACTGAACCTTGTGTTCTAAAACATTTGTTAAGCCTAACTTATCCCCTTTAAGTGCGACTACATCCGCAAACTCAGCCAGAACATCTTCCACACCCTCAACTATTTTTTTATGATCAGCATTGGCTAAATGATCCTTAAAAGCTTGCCTTCTAGCCTGTAAATCTGCTTATAAAAAATTACAAAAATCCCCAACAATAGCCACTGAATTATCTTCATTGACCCAGTCAGCAAAGTCAATTGCAAAAGTACCCTTCTGATAATTCCAAACTGAATCATTACAGTTTAACAATTCCACCCAAGTATTCCCTGAACTCGATATCTTGTTTATAGAACAAATTCAGCCTATACCCTTCAACTTTTCGCTACACTCATCCACACACACCTTTCTGGATTTATGCACTCCTTTCACTCGAACTTTCACCATAGCAACCATACCAGGACCAAGAGCCACATCATCCGACAAAACCCATTTATAACACTTCCTACCCACCGACACATTCCGTATCCACCCGCAAATTCTCATGTACACCCGATCCATTACCATCATTCACTTCACTCACATACATCCCCTCGTAAGGCACAAAAACACCAGGTACTCCAACGGCTATACCACATACCCCTGTGTGAACCGAGATTTTGTATCTCCGACACGCTGGATGACCCAGTAACAGAGTATCCCCTAAAGCAGCCCCTCGTATAACAAAAAATGGTTTTGTAAAAGTTCTACCCCCAAGAGTTAACTCCACATCTACGTATCCTAAAAACTGTAACCTATTTGCTTGAACATCACATACCATCTCTTTAGCAGGTCTCAGAAAACGATCGGAAAGCATTCATCGGAACAACTCATAATTCGTCAAATTAATAGAGGTGCCTGTACCAACAAATATACTTACGTTGACCCCATGCGCAGACCCTTTTACCACTGGCTTCGCCTCTGAGGGTTTCCCCCAAGGCCTATGTCACAAGAAAGACCCATCCAGTTTTCCTTTACAACTGGTCATTCTTTCGATAATGCGTGCTGATTACTAGATCCCCTCGAAAACGCCCCTTGAGGAACTTTCTTACCTAAGCTACCAAAATTCTGAAACGTAGGCCTAACATTATCCTGTCGAAGAGAAGGACAAGACCACCAAGGATGACCATAACTCCTACAACCGCCACAATATTTAACATGGCAAAATCTCTTAATGTGTCCATGCATATTACAATTATAACAATGAACACGTGGGGCCCGAGAACCCAGCCTAACTATCGACCTTTGGCTATCCCCGAATTTCAAGAAAACACTTCAAACTGCAGACTGAATCTCCGCCCCCTACACAATTATAGGCTGACCTAAGGAATCTCTGATCATTATCTCTTCTGGCCATTTTCGCAGCTTTCCTCTTCATAAATAAACCCGTTAACTCACTCTTGGCTAATCACAAATACAAAATTTCCCAAGTCCTGCAAAAGGAAGCCCCTTAAAGAAAAAATACAAGAAAAAAACAATTCTCCATAAAAAAAAAATCTTACACAGGAAGAAATCAACAATGTTATTTTCCTTTACTATTAATCCCCAAAAATCAACAGAAAGTAGGCTACTGATTAAATCTACAATCAAATTAAAACCCCATAGGGTAAAAAACAGACGGACCAAGTGCACAGCTGACCACGAAGTAGGCCAAGATGACCATTGAGTCTTCAAAAATAAATAAAAAAATAAAAAAAAAAACACTGAGTCCACTCTCAATTAAAGAGAACTGAAGTCTACCCTCACGTAAAGGAAATGGGACTCGAGCAAACGGAAGCGAGAGAGAGAGAGAGAGAGAGAGAGAGAGAGAGAGAGAGAGAGAGAGAGAGAGAGAGAGAGAGAGAAAAGGAAAAGAATTAGCTCCTCTCCCTTTAGTGCAATTCTCCCCTCCCCCCATCTCCCCAACACATCCATGATCTGCCGAAGCACACAGAAAAAAAAAGGCTGAGCACAAAACCTTGGAGACGAGTCCGCCCCTCCAGTCGTACCCAAAATAAAATATGTATGTATATAACTATAAAAAAAAACAGTTCAAAATCTAAGAAATGTACACATATTCGAATATGAAATATTTTCTCACAATAACCCAACACTTGTCAAATAAATTATTTCCCAATAATCAAAGTTCCCAAAGATAATACAGTAATTAAATAACCCCCGTATTGAACCCTAAATGCCGCTGCGAACAGCCGATTGCTAAACAAAAAACGAAACACATAAGCCACGCCCAAGATTCACATACTCTTCATAGAGTATGGGAATAAGGCGAGAAACTCCGTCCGAACTAATGACGTCGCCGACACGTAGCTCAGGGGATGATGTCATTTCTGTCAACTCCCATATCAGTTGCAGTGCTATATATATATATATATATATATATATATATATATATATATATATATATATATATATATATATATATAAATATATATATATATATATATATAAATATATATATATATATATATATATATATATATATATATATATATATATATATATATATATATATATAATATATGTATATATATATATATATATATATATATATATATATATATATATATATATATATATATATATATATATATATATATATATATATATATATATATATATGTGTGTAAATATATAGTTTATATATATATATAAATATATATATATATATATATATATATATATATATATATATATATATATATATATATATAATATAAACAATATTTGAGGCCCCCTTCCCCTTAACCAGGTTTGTTCCTTCAAATCTGACACTAAAATTAACAATAAAAAAATCCTCGCACGCTTTCCCGTGTTTTACTACGCACAAGTGGTCAAGATACCGCAATAAACCCACTGTGCACACTATCCTCTTCCCCCAAGATAAAACGAAGTCCAGAAATATCTATAATACACCAAAACCTTGCACCCTGTGACGCATCATTAAACACACACAGCCACCCGTGCTCGAGAAAGACTGAGCACAGTGCCTTTCACAACTTCCTAAATCTAATTGCTGAACCATCAAAAACCGTATTCTGAGATGGCAATACCACCCACCACGATTAATATGTGTCCCTTCGGAAGCGTAACCTATCACCTATCTATTTATCTACTTGACTAATTATTCCTGTCTATTACCACTGCCACCAACTATTATACCCTAAAGCAAGGTCAGATAGGGTCATAATAGGTTTCTACATCTGTTTAAGAACAGTGTCATATTATCTTACATCCCTTAGATTCTCTGGTAGCAATGGCCAGCATTGGGTCAGCACATTCTTTCTCTCTCCTCACCTCCTCTCACAGTATCTATCTTCAAACAAAGGCCTACTGGAATAAGACGTCGAGATATAAAGCTAGACTTTATTTGCAAATTTAACGAAAGTATTTCAGCAAAAGCTAAGGTCATGAAATGGAGTTTCTCACTACCCATAAAAATGAAAGTCATAATTAATGATTCTAGACCAACCAATACCAGTGACTAACACCCTGGTCACCAAACAAAATAAAAAGGCCATGATTATTCTAGACCAAAATAAATGTCATATAGTATGTTAAAAGAACACCACTTCCAAAATATTAGTCCTCACAGGACTCAACCAGAATTCCTGTTAAAAGAAACAGCATATATTAAAACCGGAAATGGTGTATAAATAAGATAGACACTTAAAATGGAACAATGCATAATGGAGAAAAAAAAGAAAAATGCTTAATGGAAAACAGAGGGGTTTCACTGCAACATAAAATGGGTATTCCACATAATATCAGAAAAAGATATGTGTTAATGAGTTATCTTACTCAAATTCTATGGCTCATAGAAACTGTTCCTCACAGTGCAGTGGCTGTTCTTATTCACTAACACAGCTCAAAGACCAGTCACACCAGCCGTAAATCGAAGTGAATAGCAATTGTATGGTTCCTCTATAATATACACATTAGAGAGTGCACGTATGCACGTACTCACTTAATAACCCCTCCCTTGAAGCGTGACATCACTGTCATGTTCAGTGTCCGAAGGACTCCGCCTTCCGAATCCACAGACATCACAAAGCATCCATCAATCTGTCACGTTGTCTCCATGCATCTTGGCCATGATCGGAAGGCACAAATGAATTCATCAAATACCCGCATCAACATAAAGGTCACCTGCAACCGGGCACACCTTTTCACAGGCCAGCTAATAGTCTGCTTAAGTCTTAATATATATATATATATATATATATATATATATATATATATATATATATATATATATATATATATATATATATATATATATATATATATATATATATATATCTTTTTTTTCTTTAACGTGCTTTTATTCCCATTTTTGTATGGGGTAAGCATTGATGCCTTCTTTTTGAAGGACTTTTTGATTTGGCTTTGGGGTAGACCTGTGGTCTCGATCGGCTGCCCTGCCTGACATCGCTTAGACCCCGGTACGTATGTTTCATGTATCATACCAGACCCAACGCCCTTTCTTCCCAGCAGCGAGAAGTTATTGCGCGAGTATGGCGAGCGTTCGAGACGTGTGAGATGTTTGTTATGTTTTTAGAAGGTGTTGTAGTGGCTTTGTTTTGTGTGTGTATTTAGTCTGTAACATCCATTTGCTATTTAGCAAACCTATCCGTTGATTACATATATAATCCCGGGATGTCTACACGGATAGCAAAGTGTCTGCCTCTCTGATCAGCCGGCTAAATGGATTGAAAGCGCCACAGACCTTACGAAGTCCGAAGCTGCTGCTGTAACCGACTGAGCCATCGAAAATCTTTTTATATATATATATATATATATATATATATATATATATATATATATATATATATATATATATATATATATATATATATGTATATGTATATGTATATGTATATGTATATATATATATATATATATATATATATATATATATATATATATATATATATATATATATATATATATATATATATATATATATATATATATATATATATATATATATATATATATATATATATATATATATATATATGTATATATATATATATATATATATATATATATATATATATATATATATATATATATATATATATATATATATATATATATATATATATATATCATCAGGTTGAAGAGGTAAAGGCATGCATGTCTCTTACAAGAACAAGTTTATTCTGCCAAAGTTTCACATCACATGATGCATCCTCAAGGCTGAAATTACAGACAATAAATACTTAAAATGTCACTTCCACAATGGGAAAGCTTTTTTAAAAATTTTAAAAATTTTTAAACATTTACAACTACAAAAAATTAAAACAAGAACTTGAAAGGAACACCTACCAAGGCAAGAGCTAAAAAGTGACTAGAAAGACAGGGAGGAAATAAACAAACGAAAGAAACCTATGACGAACGTGGAGAGTAAACAAACAGGCAGTTATGCTATAAACAGTTGTGTGGACGACGATTGGGTGTTTGGTGTTGGTACATTAGTTTTTATGAAAAGCGACTCTAACACCATCAACTCGTCGTCCTTACGGGCAGATCCAATAATTTTAAAATCATTAATATCCAAGCGGGTACCACAAATCTTGGAATGATTCCGAACATTGATAATTCGGGATTGGACAATGTGCAACCCGTCCTGAAGCTGACACCTTGGTGGGAGCAGAAACGGACCTTTTGAGAAGCCTCCTAGTACATCCAACAAAGGTTCCCAGACTACATCTGGGACAGGTATATTTATAGATAATGTTGGATGTCAAGGAAGGACTCAGTCTGTCCTTCACTCTGAAAAAGAACGGATATTTAGAGGGTTTCGTGGAATCAACTTCAGATTTACAGCTGGCAATTCATGATGGATTAAATTCATACATTTCTTTTTAAAACTTTTGTCATGAAGGAAAGGGAACTTTGCATAAATACATAATTTGGGAACGGTATATGTGGGAATAGGTTGTTCCGTTTTTGCAGTTAAGAGCTTATTAAGTACTCGATGGAAATAGTGGAATGGAAAACAATTGCTAAAAAAAATTAGCCAAGAACTCTACTTTTTTATGAAATTATGTCCAGCTGAAGTAAGAGAATACGCCCTGTGGAGGAGGGTAGAAAGAGAATTCAACTTAAAATTGAAATTACATGAACTATAAAAATTGGTGCCCAAACCTGTAAAAAGTATTTTTATGAATGCTGGTTTGAAACCCATTATTTTACCTGGTGATGTAAGTCAAGAAATGATAAGGAGTTACGAGTTTCTTTCTCAACTGTAAATCTAATATTGGGATGTTGGGCATTAATGAATTCTAAAAAGGAGTCTGCATTAAAATCGCGCTTAAACAGGGCAAAGGTGTCGTCCACATATCTTTTGTAAAATAAAGGTGGAAACTAAGGGGACAATTGTCAAATACTGTCTCCTCCAGGGAGTTCATAAAAATATTGGCGGTTTTTTTTTTATTATAAGGACAAGCTACAGACCTTTATGAAGTCCAGCATTATTTACAAATTTGAATGGCCAAGATGCCTTGGTAGTTGTATTGGCTCATCAAAGAGAATGTTGCAGGTCCGTTATTACAGCCACCTGGGTTTGATCTACAGAAATGGCTCACGAATTACTAACCCCGAATTTTCTAGTATTGGAAATCATGCCGTTAAATGCAAGGTTAATATTGATAAAGAACATTTTTCCATTCTGGGAACTGCCAAACAATCGGCTTACTTAACAACCCTTGAGCCATTGTTTATTTAACGTCATGCACCTCTTCTAAACTCCAACGTGTCATCTTCTCCATTGCACTTGGCCTAAGTGTACTCTGGGCATGCGTGAGCATGTGGTCTCACTTCGTCTCTCCCCTTCTTTTGATTAGGTAGACTAAGAGAGAAAAAAGAAAAAAAAAATCTGTTTTCTTTTTACTTTTTTTATATATTTTGTAATTTTAAAGAATGTAACCGCTGTTTTTAATTTAGCTTTTATTTTGAATTAGAGAATTAATATGTATTGTTCAATTTTACAGACCGATGATGTGTTTAAGTAACACGAAACGTTTTTATCAATAAATATGCAACTGTTTTGTTGACTAAAAATCTTTGGACTCCTCTGCTTATTGTTATATATATATATATATATATATATATATATATATATATATATATATATATATATATATATATATATATATATATATATATATATATATATATATATATATATATATATATATATGTGTGATGTGTGTGTGTGTGTGTGTGTGTGTGTGTGAGTGTGGGTGTGTGTGTGTGAAATATGCAGATGTTTGTTTATGGGGATTGCAACAGTTCAATTTCTAGATTACGTGGCTGTGAACTCCACTTTCATAAAAAAGCAAATCGGCGGTAGGCCGATGTGAATAAAAAACCTCCAAGTCAAATGTATTCTTTAGATGTTGGACAAAGGAGAAAAATCCATGCATCACTAAAACCTCCTCCCTCTCCATCAATGGTATTCATTGGACTCCGGTAAAGAAAAGAAAAGCAAGCCTAATGGAATCCCCCCACCAACAAAGATAGTCCTATTCATTACTCAGTGATCAAAGGTTAAAACATATTATCAAAAATCTCTCCTCCATACAAAATATTCATCACACACCAGTCAAAGGAAAAAACGCACCTATGAAAAAACTTTCGTCTCTGCCAGATAAAAAAAGAATGGGAACATTACTAAAAATTCCGTTTCTTCTTTCATTCCTGTCAAAGGCAGCCTATTCATACGGTAACCGAAAGAGTTAAAAAAGATAACATTATTCAAAGTGCAGTATCCTCCCTATCTGTATTCCCTTGTCATCATGACTACTGTCACTATCACTCATTCAGCACAGGCGTAGGCCTAGTCCTGAGTCCTGGTGCAAAAATTACATGACGAGTTGGCAGGACAGAGTGCGCTAGAATTCAACGATCACAAATAAATGTTGCCAAGCAACATTTACACTACTTTCGCAATACGCAAACGTAATCATTAAAATGAGATTACATGAAATCTGTTCGCAGGTCATTTACTGCTTGAAGGGAATGCAATACTACATTTTTCAAAAACCTGCAAGAAAAAAATCATAACTAAAGACTAGCTATACATTTGCCCAATGCGCTTCATCAACGTATCCCATCATATCCCCAACTACTCCAACATCCTGTACGCCATATTACTTACCCTAGAGCAGCGTTAATATTTTAAAAATTCAACACATCGAGAAAGGCAACCTTGAAATGTATGTGTTTTATAGAACATTTCTGCTCCGGATGACTATTTTTACATTTCCTAAAATAATTGCATAAACTTGTGTTACAGCCTGCATATATGTTACGGGAACAGATTCAACACTTTTTTGAAAGTGTACGTAGCGTAATCCTAGCGATCTTTCTTCAGGAAAAAGACGTATAAAGATTCGACCCATGATAACACTCACATTTTTTCTCTCTCTCTCTCTCTCTCTCTCTCTCTCTCTCACCGTGTATCGACTCTCTCTCTCATCGTTCACCAAAGCTCACCCACCCGACCTCACTCATTCTCTCAAAGCAATTAAATGGACTATTTAAAGAAACACAATTGTTTCTACAAAAATAGGTTTATTATTCAAATAACCCAACAAGAAATGAATAAAACAAAGCAAAGATTAAAATGCATAATAAATGAATTATCGAGTCAGATAACTAAACTCTATACTGCAAAACACTTCTGATTAAAGAAGTCTCATTATGGCTAATAGCCTGAAAATCCCCAGAATCACACATACTCCCCAAATCAATAACTAAAGTCATGTAAAAAAAAACAGTCTACCACATAAAGAGATTGACATTGCAAATGACTTGCATGTCCTTTTTCTCACACTCCCAAGTCCACATGTTATTCCAACCTGTCCACAGACATCTGTCGAAAGAATTAAACATGATAGAAAACTCCCAAAAATATATGAAATGCAAAACACAATAATGGAAAGTGTAAAATGCATAGCCAAGATATGGCAAACGTAACATAACAAAATAATAATATAAAAGAGGTATGAATATTCATATTAAATCTCCCACACCAGTTCAAAAGTTCATAATGATCAGAAAGTCATGGTAAAAATCACAAGTTCAATTTTCTCCCATAAAAACAGAGATTTGAAACTCTACCTTATCTGCCGATTTTCAAAGCCTGGATCCTCTCCAAAGCTACGACTGGACAATTGCAGTTCTGTCACGTTAATGAACGATCAAACTCACTTTTAGGGCAGATTTTGGCATAATTTAGACCAAAGTAACGCACGTACTCACGAATATACATAACGCTTGGAAGATCACCTGACTCCCAATATTGCTGAGGAATCAGACTATTTGCTGAATGCAAAGATTTTGCAACTGACGACTCTGTCAGTACCATCTCGCTCCAAAAATTCTTTCATCACATCTTAAAGCATTGAAGCTATGAAATGCATATATGTGTCCTTTAAATAGAGCTCGGCCACCACATAAGAGCGTCTCGCTCTCCTTAATGGCAAACTAAAACAAAAGCATATGTATAAAACATAACAAAATAGAGCTATGCTCAATTAGCAATGTCTACTGCACTGCAGCTTTAAGGACTGCTCTCATGACACACTTCCAAAGTCACTGGGGTTGTGTTCTTAGAACCTTTACATGTAACCTTACAAACACGAATAAGCTTTACTACTCCCACAACAAGAATTATCAGTAAAACAGCTATTAAGACAATTAAAATTGTCGGCATAATATATTCCTGATACTCGAACATCACGGGATCGTCGATGTCTTCCAACGGTGGAACCGTCATTGGCACCTTGGTTGTAGGTACCGCCACTACCAAATGCTCGTTATGCGTATGACGCATAATTATCTTCTCGGAACTGTTGAATACAGCACGGCTAGGTACGAGAAAGTCCGTAGACAGGATTCTGCAGGATGAGTCGAACAGCTTGGATCCTCAAAGGACGAATGACGTCGACTTGTTGCTCTGGCACATCATTGTAACTGCATACTCCTTGCAAAACACGGCAGGAAGGGTACTGGTGGACTCGATGTGGTAATCTCGCAGGAACTGTCTAAAGTCACATTCTGTCGGAGTCTGTCCATGAACTAATGATAACTCACAACCACCCACAGACACAACTCGCAACTGGAAAATACTACTGTCACACACATATTTCTCTCTAACTAAAGTACAACCTGTCTTACAATCAACTCCCGAACCTTGATATTGATCTCCCAAAATGAACATGGTCTCTAATCTATCCCATGTCACTACTGAGTCTCCAAAAGCACTCGAAAAAGGTCTAATAAAAAAAAAGGTTTCATGTTACTGAACCAAACAAAACTACTAATGCAAAAGTCAAACACTCACAATGTGAACTAATTCCAAGTGTGTATCTCAGAATAATCACAGTCAACTCACTATTAAACCCACAACAACTCTACGGAACTCACTCACAAAAAAAACTTCTTTCCAACAGAAAAAAAAAAACACTCGAGAATCCTATCCAAACACTAAAAGGTATCATATCTCGTAAAAGACATGAAAGTTCTACTCCGGTTAGCAAATATTTCGCAACAAAATAGCAATTGACGTAATGGCAATCGCTCCCATGATCTTAACAACTACAATTACTCACAATACAGCTCCCTTCATTTAAAAAAAAAAAAACTGAAAAAAAAAATCCAAATACTTGAATACGATCTCCCAACCCGAAAAAAAAGATCAGACTTGTTCGGTCCGATATACTAAGTACCTCCCCCCCAAAAAAATAATCCTAAACAACAAAGATGTTGCATCAGATGACAAAACTCATCATAACACAATAACACCATAACGCACTAACACACGGGTCAAATCTCGTATGAAATTAGCCCATGTCTCAACTCCTAAAATCATTCGAAAACAAATGATTAAGAACTTCAACATCTAAAATGAACAAGAGACAAAAAAATAAATAAATAAATAAATAAACATCATATATATACAAATATCAACCCATTTATCCCTCTAACTATATACAAACGTTCCACTACATAACTATATACAAATGTTCCATTACATCCCAACTTTCTTCAACTTCGAAATATGGGTCAATTTCGTCACTCCAGTATTTACATCTTTAACTACAAATCTATTCCCTCTTTTGATCTCTACAATCTCAAAAGGTCCGTGGAACTTCGGACTTAATTTATAATTCAGATCATTCCGAACATTCACTTTAACAAACACTCTATCACCATCGAAAAAGCTACTCCCCTCGATTTCGCGTTACTTTTCTCTACCATTGCACGCGAACTAAGTTCAAGTTCTTTACTGATACGTGCAAATCTTTCTCTCGCTGTATTTATCAATGAAGTGACCATAACATCACCCTGAACTCGCTCTGGTAACAAATCAAAAGGTCCTTTCAACTTGTACCCATACAAAGCTTCTGCTGGAGATATCTTAATTGTGTCATTCATCATAGTATTGATACTATATCGCACTTCATCCAAAGATCTGTCCCAATGTGTATCGGAACCACCCACCGTCATGCGCAAAGCTTCGATTACTTTCCGATTCGCCCTCTCACATAACCCATTTGCTTCAGGTCTATACGGGATTATAGATACTTTCTTTATTCCCAGTAAATTAGCAAGACCGTCTAAAGTCTTATTAATAAACTCCCTACCATTGTCTGTGATCAGACATTCAGGAACACCATATCGACAAATTATCCCCTTAAAGAACGCTATAGCAACTTCCTCAGCTGATTTGTACTTCAGTGGGAAAATCTCGACAAAGGAACACCATATCGACAAATTATCCCCTTAAAGAACGTCAACTCATCAACAACTACTAATAAATGTCTATAACCATGACCATAAGCGGACTCTGAGAAGTTACCCAGAATATCCATATGCACTCTCTGAAACGGCCTATGTGGTATGGGATATGAACCCAAACGACACGACACTGTCGTCGCTGGCTTATTCGCATTGCAAATAGCGCACTTCTTCACAAAGGCTTCTACTGCGGAAAACATATTTTTCCAAAAGAACTTTGACCTGACGTTTTCATACGTCTTGTCCACACCTAAATGAAGAGAACCAAATTTACAATGTACAATGTCTAGAACTTGTGGTCTAGACTCTCTGGCACGATGATTTGTGTAATCTCACCCATGCTTCGAGTACTTCGCAAGTTATACTTAACTTTCCTCACCAATAAATTATTCTCCAACTCTAGACCAGAAAAAGGCAACTTATACCCTTTCTTCGGTGAAACTCCCTAAGAAATGCCTTAGCATCTGACAACAATTTATCTTCATCTTGCTTTTGTTCGAGCAAGCCTATGTCCCAAGTGACATTTTCACCCGTAATATAACACACTGCGTTACTCTCACTATCACGAATAACAATCTCTCCCGAGACTGCCGACTCACTATTTCTCCCCGAAGTATGCACTGTAGAAACGTGTATGTCCTCTACATGCGATCTCTCAGAACTACTAATATCAGAGACATTAGACACCAAATATTTACTCTCTTCTCCCACACAGGATTCGGTGTGTATTTCCTCATCCTCGACCTGGAAAGTATCTGCTCAATGCATCTGCAACAACATTATGCTTACCTTCAATGTATTTGAGGTTTGCATCAAAATCTCTCAATGTTAGGAACCAACGTGCTCTCTTGGGCGACAAATTTGGCTTATTAAAAAGCTCTAACAACGGTTGATGATCTGTAAAAATCTCAACTTTATTTCCCAACAACAACATCTTAAAATGAACAAGGCTAGAGACGACAGCGAAAGCCTCCTTGTCCACAACTGACATCAGCCTTTCGTTACTACCACGCGTTTTGAACTTTCTGCTATAAAAAGCAATTGGGTGTAATTTCCCCTCAAATTTCTGCATCAAACACGCACCTATACCTTCCTGACTCGCGTCAGTCACTAAGGTGAACGGTTGACTAAAATCTGGAAACTTCAAAACTGGTGGGTTCACCAAAGCGTTCTTAAGCTTCTCAAAAGCTAATTGTTGACTATCGCCCCAAACAAACTTAACGTCTTCTCGTAACAAATCTGTCAATGGAGACGCTATTGTAGAAAAATTCCGCACAAAACGGCGAAAGAAACCCGACATACCTAGGAACGAACGAATCTGTTTCCTGGTTTTGGGAACTGGAAAATTCACAATGGCTTTAACTTTCTCATCATTCACTCTAACTCCCTCTTTAGAGATAACATTTCCTAAATAGACAATTTTTCTCTTCAGAAACTCACATTTGGCCAATTTGACCTTTAATCCAGCGAACCGTAATCGCTTGAGGACTTCTTTTAACACCTTTAGATGTTCTTCAATTGTATCTGTGCATATGAGAATGTCATCCATGTACACAAACACCGACTTTCCTAACAAGCCATGAAGTACTGTGTTAACCAGTCTAGTAAATGTTATTGGGGACCCTTGTAATCCAAAAGGCATCCTATTAAACTCGTAATGTCCCTTTGGTACCGAAAATGCTGTATATTTACGGCTACTCTCAGCTAAGGGGAACCTATAAAAACCCTTGCATAAGATCTATAGATGAATATATATTCTTGCCACCGATCTCAACAAACAAATCAGGCAAACAAGCTACCGGATATCTATCTGGGCATGTTTTTCATTCAATTTACGAAAATCTACACAAACTCTGATACTACCGTCTTTCTTAGGAACTGCAAGCAAAGGAAAATTAAACGGAGGATTGGACGGTCTGATAATGCCTTCCGACTCCCACTTCTGAACTTCTTTTTCTACTTCTTCTCTGATCTTAAAAGGAATTCGATATGCTGGAATATATATGGGATTTGTACCTTTTTCTAGGCGGATTGAATGTTCTAAAACATCTGTAACTCCTAATTTATCTCCCTTCAAAGCAATAATATCTAGATATTCTTTCAACACTTTCTCTACTTTATCTGAATATTCAGGATAATCAACTTTAGCCAAGTGTTCATGCAGAACCTGACTTCGGAACTGTTGCTCCTCGTTAGGAAACATATTCCCGTCTCCACAAAAACTCACTAATTTATGTTCTTCATTAAACTCTTCAAGATCAATTACATAAGTACCCTTGTGATATTTTTTCACTGAGTCTTGATAGCTAACTAATTCTACTGAAGTCACGCCTGCGACTGAAACTTCATTTACTGACACCGTACTCACAACGTCTTTGAATTTCTCGGTTCCCTCAACAACGCACACTTGAGAAGGAAACTTTTTCTCTTTCAGCGACACTTTAACCAATGTAGGAACTCGCGGTTGCAATTCAATATCTTCCAACAAAAATCCTTTGAAAGATCTTTGCGGAATATCTTCACTCTCTAATGAATGTGTTACACATGTCTCAGACTGTGTCTTAGGTTTCTCACAAGTTTTTTTCCTGTGTATATATGGAACAAAACAACCTGACTCACCTATTGTAATCCCCTGAACTCCCGTAAGAATGTTGATGTTATGTCGCATGCAAGAAGGGTGTCCTAGCAAAACCATTTCACCTAAGGCTAATCCTTCTATGACCAAAAATGATTCTACTATTGTCTTTCCGCCGATACAAAGCGTAAGAAATGACGAACCTAAAATATTCAGTTTCCTCGCTTGTACATCACACACTGTCTCACTAGAAGGGACTAATTTGCACTCTGGAAACCTCGAGTGAAAAAGTTCAGCATTTACTAAGTTAACTGAGCTACCAGAATCAATGAAAATAAAAATTTCATTGCCATTAGAAAATCCACGTACAATCGGCCTAGGTTGTAGTGACTCTAAGACCTGATTGCTCATTATCCTGTGTCTGTTTTCGAACTTATCTTGTGAAAATTTTGCTGTTCCTTTGTGTATCTAGAACTTGCATCATGTGGAATTCTCCTGTCATATCTAGAAAAACCTCCCCGTGTTTTCCTGAATATTCTCTACTCTTTGTGGCTGGGCAAAATCTCCAACCATGATCTGAAGATTTGCAAACTGAACAATATCTCACTCTGCAATTTGATTTACTATGTCCTAGTTTATCACAATTAAAACAACGTATCGTTGTGACTGATCTCTCTGGAATTTTCTTCGATTCTACTCGTGCACATGTCTTCGCTGTTGCATCATTTCCCGAATGCGAGCGACTATCATTATTCTGTGGTTTTGAAACCTCAGCTGACATCTTTGCACCTCCCTGTACAAAACTACTGTCCAGTGTCGGGCATTTTGATAGATTTTTGTTAATCTGTGCAAACAAAAAGGATTCATCTGTATCCTGATCAATTCTCTTATCAAAACTATCTACAATTACATCTGGGACC
>NC_089750.1:46944666-46969666 GCF_040412425.1 Macrobrachium rosenbergii | reverse complement strand
ACTTCCCAATTATAGGTCTATGAATAGTATGAAACTTTTCACTCTCATAAAAACCTTTTCTTCATTAACGTTCACTTCGATATCTACTCTTATGAGAATGAATAGTTTGTTTTTGGATATGTAGCGCAATCATCTCTGTTACATGTTTGACTGTTATCAATATTCTTCTCTGAATATGTCCCATAATTCTGATCCTACCATTGTGGTAAGGCTTGGCTGGAAGGTGAATTAAGACGTCACACTTCTTTATGCATCTGCCAATATATCTATCTCCACATCTTTCTATCTAATCTCACAATTGTGTTTGGAAAATCTGTTCGTCAAGTTCTTCTGCAAGCGTATTTAATGCCTATTTTAAGGTCAGAACAGTACACTTACTGTTTGCGAACCCACACCAACAAATAAACAACACTCCTATTAAGCATATTAGATTTGTCGGGCAAACGAGCAATTGACTTGATTCCGCTTTCTGAAAAAATTTAGATTTGTTAAGTGATTGGTGTAGCGGCACGCATGTGATCGAACTGACTACGAACTAATTGGTAAACTTAAAAATCACTTAATGGCTTGTGTTGAAATTCCAGTGGATAATAACACACATTCAAATCGAAACGATATTTGTATTTAGTGAAATTCACATCAGTACCAATTTTTCATACAAAAACATCATAACTGATAACTAACAAAGTTTGCATTTTATATTGTATGTATCCTAGTTGTATATTAAAGCAAACGATGCACATAATTCGTTTATATTTGGTATCTGTTAATAAATTTACGCAGCTACATATTTTGCGGTTGTTGCTTCGTCGGAATGTGGTCGGTATTTTATTACAATAGTTGTCATGCTGACCGAGAAGTAAAAAATTTCAGCTATCATAAATAGGCGTTTGTTTTCTTTCTGAAACTTCATCTTTGTATGGAAGTGCATTTAATATCTTCTAATGAGGGTAATTTAAATTATATAAGTAGATTAATTAATGAATATCAGTATATAACAACTGGCATTTTGCGATGGGTTAAGTATTAGCTTTCTGAATCAGACCTGTGAATTTGTAAAACATTTACGGATTTTCGAAAAGATTTCTGTTTTTGCAAGACTTTCTTTTAAAATTTAGGCGGCTTGTTTTCGTCCTTAAGATGGAGAAAAAAATAGCAGTTTGGGCGTCTTCCGTCTACCAATCGTAATTTTGCTTATCATGCTACGAGTCTGCAGAATGTAAGCTACTGGAAACCTTGATCAACTTTTAGTTAATAATTTTTTGCCTTACTTAGTTTCCATTACATAAAATTCATCGTGAGAAAGTAAAGTGTGGTCATATTTTACCTTTTCCTTAATTTGTCTGTTTCACTCGTCCTCTTAAATCAAGAGACCGAATTTTCAACTTTTGTTCCAAACCTTCAAACGACTGACTGGATGAGGCTTATATCCCATTTTCTAAACGATAAATTTTAGCTCCAATTTCCTTTCCCTTTATCCTTTTAAATCCGGTAAACTTTTCTATCACCACCTTTGACGTATATCCTTCCTGAACTTTCTTTGAAGTGAAGCTAAAGGATAACTGGCCATATTATTTTTCATTTGCAATTTTTTCCAGACACGCCCAGGCAAAGGTGTGTTTTTGGTGAGAGGGGGAAGAGCTCTCTAAGAAAGATGTGTTATAATATCTTGTGTAAGTTTAAAATCTTCATGGACGGAATAATATTATTAGTAGTCAGGGAAGGCTCTGGGGAAAAATAAAAGATTCTTGAAGAAAGGGAGAAATGGCTCATGTTTGACGATGATACATCGATGATTTGAGATAATGGAGCTTAATGTACAGACTAGTGGAATATTTTGAACAGGTCAATTAGAAGAGAAAGATTAATGAGAATGTAAGTAAAAATAAAGTTATAAAGCTAAATGAAAGCCAGGATGATAGAAAATTGGAGATTCGAGAATGTAGGGAGTAGCAAGAGCAGAGTAATATAGGTATTTAAGAATCTCTCTCTCTCTCTCTCTCTCTCTCTCTCTCTCTCTCTCTCTCTCTCTCTATTATATATATATATATATATATATATATATATATATATATATATATATATATATATGCATTATATATATATATATATATATATATATATATATAGTATATATATATATATATATATATATATATATATATATATATATATATATATATATATATATATATATAATGTAAATGTATACATGTATGTGTGTATATGTATATGTTCCACATACATTCTGAAAGTCATTGAGCAATTTCAACCAATCTTGGTATACATATGACTTACTATCTCGAAAAGAACACTGTGTGGGTAAGACATCACTAGCACCAAAGGGCACCAAAAGGGGTGGTGGTGGAAGGCCTACCCTGAAACGGGGCTGGTTCTGCCAGTGAAACGGGGCTGGTTAGTCCCACAGACTTAATAACTTTGCGAATTTATTGTACCTACTAAGGGATTCGGAGCCGATGAAACACGGTTTTTTGGCAACACCTTTTTATCAAAACATCGGATAAAGTTGAAAGTTAGCAAGTGTATATTTTACAACCCTACCTAATTTTGCAAGTATTATTTAATACCTAAGTTCAATAGTTCTGGTACTTATCAGAGTAAAGGTGTGTTTCCTACACCTGAACCATCAAAATCGCAGGTAAGGGTCGGGAACACAATAGTGACGTTAACCCATGACATCATGAGCCTCCACCCGCAGTGAAGAGAAGCTTATATATGAGGAATATGTCTCTTCACTGTGGTGAGAAAGGATTTGTCATCATCCCCTTGATTGCATTATTATTCTCAATAATTTTATTATTATTATTATTATTATTATTATTATTATTATTATTATTATTATTATTATTATTATTATTATTATTATTATTTTGTGGAGATTTCATTGCAACTTCCACAGCAGTTGTTGGGACTAAGTTGTTAGCTTGGAATTCTTCCATTTTCGTATTGTTTCCACTTTACAAATAATTCAGTGTATGTAATTCATCCACATAATGAACTAGTCTATAGCTCGTTTGTTAGGTCTACACCTATTCAGGGTGGGAATACAAAAAGGTAATCCGTTTTGTTTTACCTCAGGTTTCGACACTATAGCCTTTTATTTGCAGCAAGTCAGGAGCTGTCACTAGAAGTAAAATTTAAAAGAAAAAGAGAAGGTCTGCTCACTTCTACCCAAATCTCCCATATAGGCAGAGGTTTGTCTACCTCCTTATTGCGTCAGTTGGTGAATTGAAGTAAAGAAAAAGAAAAAAAGGGGCCTGTAAGCAGTTACCTCTAATATACGTCATCGCCTACATAGTTACCCCAGGTGGGAGGCGACTCCACCCAATTGGGTAAACCTTGTCTATCTTGGCCTTGGATTGTCTAACAGATCCTGCCACACTTCTGGGGTAACCAAGTAACTATTATCCACTATAGAAATGATTACCTATTCACACTATAGTAAATCTTGTCATGGGTCTTTTCGCTCATATACAAAGAGGCAAGCTGTAGCACAAATGCAGTCTTGCAACCATGGGGAAAATTCCATATCCTGCCGGCCATTATCGAATTTGTTGAAGCCTAGATTGTGTAAGCATTTGTAACTTACTGCTTACCTGGTGGATGGGCGGAGCCTCTTGACGTCATATTATGTATACATCACGAGTGGTTTTAGGATTCTTGTCTGTGATTTTCTCAGTTCCAGCATCAGCGACTTCATTTTACTCTACAAATATCAAAACTATCGAACTTAGGTATTAAATAATACTTGCAAAAATTAGGTAGGGTTATAAAATATACACTTCCTAACTTTTACCTTTATCCAGTGCTTTGATAAAAAGGTGTTGCCAAAAAACCTTGCTTCATCTGCTCTGAATTCCTTAGTAATTTCTGTATGCTACATATGACTTACTATCTGGAAAAGAATACTCTTTGGGTAAGACATCAATGGCACCAAAACTGGGTGGGGGTTGGGAAGGGGCTGACAGAGAGAGAGAGAGAGAGAGAGAGAGAGAGAGAGAGAGAGAATTAAAGGGGTTTTAGGGAGAAGAAAGAGGAGAGAGACAGGAGGGTTGGAGAGAGAACCAGAGAGAGAGAGAGAGAGAGAGAGAGAGAGAGAGAGAGAGAGAGAGAGAGAATAGAAGGGGTTTTAGGGAGAAGAAAGAGTGAGATTGAGAGAGAGACTGAGAGAAGAGAGAGAGAGAGAGAGAGAGAGAGAGAGAGAGAGTTTATCAGTTGTCATTCAGAGTTTTCCAGGCAGTGCCAGGTTGTCATCTAGTCTATAATAATAAAAGGCGAGTGGATCTTGTTTGTCCGCGGCGGCGTGAAACGTGGAGTGTTGGGAATGTAGGTTTATACACTTTCGTATTGGCAGTGCAAGGCAAAGTGGCGGCAGGCTGACGCGTGCGCAAAGTACCGTGCGCCATCAAGCTCATAGTTATAAAATTCATTGTAAGAAAAGAGAAGAGGAGAGACATAAATAGGTGACTTGAACAGCAAGATGATTAGAGTACTAATGAAATCCAAAATTAGGAAGTATATAGGCAGCAATAAGCTGAGTTTCCTTTATGGTGTAATGTACTGGTTTTAAAAGGAGTATATAACTGAGAAAGATTTTTTTTTGTATATTCACAGCAAGAAGTAATGGACGCGTATTTTGAATTGTCTCGATCATGTGGAGAGAATGGTAAACGCACACTGGTGAAATAAGAAAAAAATGTGTGACCAGGAAGTGTTGGATTAATGAAGAGAGACACACCTACTAAGTGTTGAAGAGATGATGTGGAAGAAGTGTTAGAACAGAGGCCAAAATAATCGAGATGCAAGAGAGTGCGCGGGAGATAGAGATAAATATAATGCGTTGGTGTGTGTGCTTGTGTAATGGGCTTCATGTGCTTCCCATGACCCTGCTCTGTTGGTATACGTAGCAACAACTGTTGCAGAATTTAAATGCTAGAGTGTCCATCGTTGATTCAAGGTGTAAAGGATGAATGTGGTGGTGGCCAATATTTAATTTTTCTCTAGAGCCACTTCCTATCGGGTTATTTTTATTGATACAGGTATGTATGTATGTATGTATGTATGTATGTATGTATGTATGTATGTATGTATGTGTACCTAATATATATTGATATATTAGGTAAACAAGAACAACAGCACATAGGAGTCTTGAGATATGGCAGGTTTAAACATTTACCGTAATAGAGTGCACTTGGCAAAAAATAAACAAATTAACATGTTCATTCAGAGCGACCAGTTAGCATGGTTGTAAAAGATTGACAGTCGTAAATACTATAAAGAAAAAGAAAAGGAAACGGTTAAATTTGAAGTAGCTACGATGCTATTTAATGAACAGCCGAATATGCAGTAATTTACCATAAAGTTCTGGCTTCATTTTCCTAATACAAAAGGATTCTGTAATGAGAAGGCTTTATGCAAGATTTTGAAGTCTTGGTGAGTGAAACTACGGTCTTTCTGGTCCAAAATTTTAATGTAACAAAGGACATTATAAATATAAAAACTTCCATACTTCGAAAACCTTAGCTTTGAAATACAAAACAATCTTTGCGATATGTTAAGATATGACCACACACAGATACTGTACAGTTTAGGTTTGTTTTTGCTAATAAATTTACTATTGGCTTTTACCTAAGCAGGAAGGAACCACTGCTTGTTGGCTTATCTTCATGTGCTATTTATCAGTTTACTTGTCCTGGCTGTAAATACCAGGTATATTGGTAGTTGCAACCGTTAGCTGCAACACAGAATTTCTGAGCACATGGGGAGGAGCATCAGAATAGGGTTTCCACCAACAAAACCATCACACTCTGCTATCAGAGAGCACTCTCACCAGAAAGATCATAGTTTCACTCACCAAGACTTCAAAATCTTGTATAAAGCAATACACAATCTGGATCTTCTTCAAAGGTAATATACTACCTATTCAGTTTTTCATTAAACAACGTCGTACCTACTTCAAATTTAACAGTTGTTTTAGGTGTTGTCTAGTATCTGTTTACTTTTTCTTATAGTATTAACGACTGTCAATATTTTACAACTATGCTATCTGCTAGTTTGTGATAAACATGTTTTGTTAAGTGTACTCTATTACTGCAAGTATTTGAGCCTTTTCATTATCCTTGTATATCTAATATATCTATATGTATGAAAATTAAGATCGTTTAGAAGTTTTATATTATTATGATTGTGCATAGATAGATAGATAGATAGATAGATAGATAGATAGATAAAAACTCACCTTCACTACTATAACCAAGTGTTTGGTCGTTTATTGTTTTTTTCGATGAAATAAATATATAGAATCTACTGGTCACTTTTTACCAGATACGCATGTAATTTTGATAACCGTCTTGCGCCCACACGTGGACCCTAAACACACCTACACCGCGACTGCCATTATCTTGTGACGAGGAAGCCGCGAACGAAACACACGGACGAAAGAAACACAACTCCTTTCGTACGACTTTCGTACTTATATCTTCCTTATTATCATTGTCACATTTTATATATCATTACCATTGTATGTATTCCCCTGCCAGTTTTCCAACCATGTATGTATGACCTTCAGTCCAACAGCCTGTAAATTTATAGACTCCGAATCTTACTCGTACCTCTCCTCACAACCGCAATGCCCTCTTCTTGATTGCTTCACACTTTGGAAACGCTTGTCACTACTAAGTCCGGATCCGAATGAAGATATTCTGATGCCTGGGTGAGATTCGAAATCGCATCCGGGGTATCAGAACCAGGTAATGTTAGCTACCTGGCCACAAAGGAAGGTATAAGACTCTTCCCACTCATTTATACATGTATCTATAGAATTTAGATACATTTACTAGGGCTGGAATTGACCCGCCTTCACCATCATAGTTGAGCGTCTGACTGTTTTTTACGCTGGAATATATATACAGAATCTACTGGTCACTTTTCACCACATAAGGTGTACTTTGCTTTATTGGCGCTGCTCGAAGGTTAGATATTCATTTGAAATCAATAGCAAAGGTAGAATATCTGCAGTTAATCTGAATGCGTTGAAAACATCTTTCTGCTCCTGACACTATAACAAATCTGGTATGACAATAATTAATATTTTACTAAATACTCCTTATACTATGCTATATCAAGGCGCCCAGGGATGAGAGATGCAAATCAATTAAATAGGTGTTTTGAGAATAATGAAACACGAAAAAAATAATATTTAGCTTTCGAAGCAACTATCTGCCTTCCTCTTTATAGTGCAGTTAGTTAGACTTTCAAAGGAAAGTACAAAAAAACGTAAAAATTTACCGTCCCAGTAATAACAGAAAAACAATAACTACATTCAGAGAGTTAATTTACGTCTTTTGAATAAATACTTGTGCTTATTACATTATTTTTGACAGTGTTCTTCATAACTTTGCTAATTTACGATATATTTGATATATGTTAAAAATCTTAGAGTTTCAAATTTTACACACGACTTTTTTGTATTATGAGACATCAGTTAAAAAATGCAACTTGTTTTGAATCAGCTATACCTTATACAATATTCAAAGTGCATTCGTATTGACCAGGATTCGAAACTATGATTTTAGTATTAGATATAAAAATGGATGATGGTGACCTATCCTTTCAGCTTTCAAAAAAGTTGCAAGTGAATTTTTACTTTGATATACATATTCCAGTCAATTTCATTTTCGGTACTTGAACCGAATTCAGGCCATCTCCACCATGGTAGCCGAGGGCTATGCTTGGAACACTTGGCTATTTGTGATAGTTTTCTCACTAACTTACAAGTAAATTTTATACTCTCAAATTAACTTATACCCTTACTGAAGTTGAAAGGATGATCCACTGTCATTCTTGTGTTAAACTCGAATCTTGGCCAGGGATGGAGCTAAGAAGTTCGATAGCGAGGCACATTTACTGCATATTGTTGCTGCTGTTCAGCAAATCTGGTTGCTCTCGGCAGGAAAAGTGGATCAGGGATCAGTTGTGAATGTGAAAAATCTCGGTTGAAATACAACTTATATATAAAAAAGTGAAAAACAAGAGAACATGTGTCGATGGCCCAAGTCATAACTGATACTATAAGAAACAGAAACCTACCACTACGAACCACTGTATCTAAAAGAGATAAATCTCTGGCACAGTAAGCTAGTAGAGGAAGCACAAATGACCCGAAACAGGTTGCATTATTTTATCACAGCATTTCCTGAAACTTTCATTAGATGTTTCTCAAAAGTAAGATGTGAGCCAAAAGTTACACCTAGAATAGTGAAAGCTTCAGACTCATTCAACAAAGTCCCATCCACCTGAAGGGGAGGATGGGGTGGGAAATCTGTACGAGATCTGCTAATCAATAGTGTTTTTGTTTTACTGGAGTTCAGCCTCATACCCCACTGACTACACCACCTACTGATCCTTTCCATGTCCCGATTGAGGCTGATGGCAGCTTCATTTCTCACAAGTGGAGGCTTTACTACACCCACAAGTGTTGCATCATCGGCATACTGAACAATCTTGTTTTCTAGGTCAACAACCATATCACTTGTATAAACTAAAAATAACAGTGGACCAAGAACACTACCCTGCCTACCTCCAAGATTCCGAAGCTTATAAATAATTTCCTTTTGATTTACTAGGCCGAAAGCAGCACTAAAATCAATCTGCATTACTTTGCACTCAAAACCCTTATCAAGGTTCTCTTGCAAATATCATGTCAAATGTAGCTGCTTCCTATATGCATAGTGCCTATCAGCTAACAATCCTTTAGAATCCACATACTTATATAGAGGCTAAAAATAAGTTTTTCAGCAACTTTGGAGAGCGGAGGGAGAATATAAATAGGCCTGTAGTTACTGCAGTCTGCAGATATGCCATTATTTGGAAATGGCACTGTATTACTAAGCTTACGCTCATCCGCAAAGATACTAAGTCGATATAAAAATCTATAGAACCTACTAACCTTAGGAGACAACGTGCTAGAAACTTTTTAAATAAACAAAGGGCAGAAACCATCAGGATCTTCTCCACCCCAGCTGTCAAGAGTATCCAGAATTTTTTAAACATCCCTAGAGCGAAATGCTGATTGCTTAGCTTCAAAAACTCGGTGAAGCAGTTCAGCCTTTTTCCTAGGGCCAGTAATCAATCTACCATCATCAGTTAATAGTGGTGGAATGGAAGATGAGCCTGACCCAAAGATAGATGATGCCAACTTGGTCCACCACAAATGAGGCTGAATAATTCCTTTAAGGTTCTTTTCAAGGAATTATTGTAATTTCTCTCAGCTGTATGGTCAGTTCTATTCACAGTACGGCAAGACTCAATGAAAATGGTGTAATTTCCGTTTGAACGATTTCGTCTCTATGTATGTGTTGAATTTGGTCTGTTTGTCATGGTAAGCTCGTCTACATATATCATCAAACTGTCTTCATTTGTCCTGAATTTGATGACTTTTCCAGGGATATACTTATTAAAATAGTCATCAGCATTTCGTTTAACTTTTTCTTGGGATCAGAATCCATATACCATCTGAATTATTAAGTTCCTGACAAGCCTCTATAATGCAATCACAATTGGTTCTAGATTACAGCTAGACTTTTTTTTTTAATGGTTGCATTAAGAATATACTGATTGACAGGTATGTCCATCTCAATGACGCAATGATCAGAAGTGCCTCTATATTCCTAGAACTTGGATTTGATAAAGCTGAAACATGAACATCTGTGAATATTAGGTCTAATCTATTACCAGAAATATGCGACGGTTCCTTGATTAGCTGGACACAATCGGAGGGTACACAGAACTCAAGAGCAGACCAGCCATGTTGATCTGTGAAATTTGAATTTAGACACTCGCTGTGCTTTGCATTACAGTCTCCACAAATAACGAATGAAGCTTTTAATTCCTGTGGCTGAACCATACTAATCCTTTCCAAGAGACAATATATAGAATTGTCGATATTTGGATTGCGAGAAACAAGAATATGTAAACATTGTAGAACTCGCTGAAAACTTTCAAACAAAGAACTTCGTGGCAACCACACTCCAGATTTTTCTTACGATAAATAGGTCGTCCTGACTTAGAGTATACCGCCATACCTTGGCATGTGTGATGATACAACAATAAATAAAGTCCGGGCCATTAATCCCTGGGATTAAGAACTCAACCTTTGACTTGTCACTGCTTACAAGTGTCTCAGATAAAAACAAAATCATAATTACAGGCAGAACTGTGACAGTCAAGAAAATTTGACCTTAAGCCTCGAATACACGAGTAAAGTGCTTTAAAATTGTTCTTACTGTAATGAATAACAGGTCCAGGGTTCATCTCAATTTCTCCCAAAAGAATTAGCAGCATAAAGTAAGTAGCAAAACTAATAAGCAGACTCATAACAACAGTAACATTGTAAAAATTAACAGAACAATAAACAATAATAACACCATCAACAACAACAGTATTTACATTATTTAAAAAAAATCTGTTGAAAATATAAATAAACCAGACCATATGTCTGAAGCGACCGGTCGACAAGGTTGGGCAAGCACACTTTGTAAGGCAATTAAGAAAAAACCACCTGGCTTGCCACAACAACTGGGGGAGGACAGTCAGGGTTGGTTTAGAAATTATAAAAAAGCTCAGAAGGAAAAGATTAGGTAAAGACGAAGGCCCTTTCCTGACAATCCACCAAGCAACTTTTGTTTTCTCATCAGCCTGTCCTATACACTTTCTGAAAAAAACGGGAAAGTGAACGAAAAAGAGGGAACTCAAACCCAAGACCATGGAGGGCCAAGGTTAGAGAACAAGGTTTGTGTTCAGAGTAACCTTCTCTTAGAAAGGTTGCTGTCCTAGCTGGTTTGATTTTGGAGTGGCTTCTCCTAAAAGAGCTGCCTGCCAAGGCTGAAGAGTCTCTTCTTCTCTAACTCATGTAGGCAGGGATGTCACACCCTGAAGTGAATGTTGTTAAGTAAAGCCCCATTAACCCATTACCTTTAACAAAACAACAAGCAATGCAATTCCTCATGCCATTCTCCTTTCTGAATGCTTGATGCCGTTGTGGTGAAAATGTTACCGACAAGGAATCAGATTTGAAGTCGTAAGACTTCTGAGTCAGCAAAGAGATATATGGCTATGATTCTCTTTTCATAATAAACAGCTAAGGGGCTGATTTACTAAAGCCTTAGGCAGCATCAGATAAATGTGGAATAACCTCAAATGCTCATAATCTAACTTCCCTGAACTTTAATTGTAAATTTAAAGAGAGTGATCAGTTTTTTTTTTCAGTTCATTACATTTAAGAAAACAAGAAATGTAAAATTCAAACCAAGGTAGGAACTGCATGCTAAAAATATATATATACATATATATATATATATATATATATATATATATATATATATATATATATATATATATATATATATATATATATATATATATATATATATATATACCAAATTTAACTAGCGAGCACAAACTAAGGGGCGCATGAGATGCACAGTGCATCCTTGCTGCAGTTGACTCGATATTTAAAACACCAGATTAGGCTTATTCTCTTATAAAGAATCAATTTTTATTATACCATAAAACCTACTTAAACAATATTTTTCACAGGCACTACTGTTTGGTTTCCTTCTTATATAAATTATATCAAAATGATGATTACAATGACAACTTTTTTTATATTCGATTACAGCGCCATGAAGTGCTGCAGTACTGTCGGTACTCGAAAGTCCGTCAAATATAAATAATGAGGAATAACAACATCGACGAGGAGGCTGTTCATAATAAAAATGCTTCGCAAAGCGTAAAATTTATCCGTATCCGGTCTCATCGACCAAAGCGCAATTTGATATTCAAGCCGGGTTCCACCAATTACACCAACCACCGTCGAAGTCCAGGTTCCATAATGATGGCAGGGCCTAGACTTCGTAATAGTGCCTATGGAGAAACAAAAGTGTCAGTAAAACCCTAAGGAGACAGACATAATATATATGACGGAAGGATGAAGTCTTCATAGCTCTTGTTTGAGCCGATGACCATCTTAAAGTTTCTTATGGGTTTTTACAGAACTGATTCATAAACTACGATTCACTGTGAGCGCCTCAAATCCCTATTTTACCCTGTACGTTATTTGAAAATTGTGTATTTTCTTCCAGACTCATTAAGCGTTTCCTGTAAACCATGTGGGAATAAATGGCAAGTTTGACTCCAGTGCAAAAAAAAAAAAAAAAAAAAAAGTTAGCCTTTAAGCGCCAGATAAATTAACTTTCAATCTTTTTGTTAAATAGTTGTAGAATATTATTTTGATACTTGCCTTGTGATTGCTTGAAGGCAAAAGGGTTTTCTCTGAAATCACGATTAAAATAATGTTCAAGAAGTCGTCAGCTATATCACGTCTGACAACTAATCAGCTTATTACAGTAATTCAGTACTTGAAAAAAGTACGTTTTTGCCATTAAGAGAAGTATTAAGTATAACACACGCAGTTTTTGTTACTTTGTCAATTTGTTTTCATGATTTACACCTCTAAACGGGTTTTGAAAACATTTTCTACTCACTCTCAAAATGGTGTTTGCAAGGTCAATGTTATATGGACTCTCTCTCTCTCTCTCTCTCTCTCTCTCTCTCTCTCTCTCTCTCTCTCTCTCTCTCTCTCTCATGACCGGAAGTTACGACGGGTGATCACTTTGATTCATGTCAAACCTTGTAAGTCTAATTGCCAGCCATCTTGGATTTATTCTTCCTCAGATCAAGTTTTGTAATTTCTTTTCATTCAGTCGATTTATGAGAGTCGAAGAAATTGCAAGATGCTTCCAGGTCTTCCGAAAGAGTCATTATTCGGAGATAATGTGGTCTGGTAAATGGAAAGATTGCTTGATTTAGGTGCGCTATAATGATACAGCGCTTCCCTGGAGAGCTTTAAACGGTCAGGAATTGCAAAGGTGTAATTTGCAACAAGTTCTGAAAAAAAACTTGAGGAAGCACTGTCGAATGATTCCCGCTTACATGTTTGATAATTCAGAATCTTATATGACTCGCTACCTGCTTGACTGCAGTCGTTAAGATCATTAGACTGTGGTAAACTGACCTTGGCTTTCTAATGTCAGCAATTAAGTTGTCTTGAAGAGCCAATTAGTGAAGTATTAGGATATCAAAGTGGCTGAAATAAGACTGATGAGTGAACAAAATAGGCATAACCATTATTATTTTTCTTTTTAGTTTCTTTCCGTTGTTGTTTTATATAGAAATATACCATTATCACAGTTATCACAAAAATGTCGATGCTGTTATCATCTTGATTTCTGTAAACTTATATTTTCTACTTATTTGTCGTTTTCATTTACAGCAATAGCACCTACCGTATATTATTAATTTTAGTATATACATTATTCATAAAGAAATTGTGAAATTGATGCTTGAATGGTTTTGAAGTAATGTGATATTTCACACCAATCATTGATAATGTGT
The DNA here is from genome assembly GCF_040412425.1 of Macrobrachium rosenbergii. NCBI lineage: Eukaryota > Metazoa > Arthropoda > Malacostraca > Decapoda > Palaemonidae > Macrobrachium > Macrobrachium rosenbergii. Next base: position 46,956,193 of record NC_089750.1, on the reverse strand, counting down.
ATTTCTAACAACACTGATAATAAATAGATTACGAAAATTAAAGAAGACTGACTTATTTCTCAGATAATTTTCGTGGTTCGGGAGCAAAAATAATGTAGCTCATTGAGGCACTCATTATTTTGTTCCTCAAATTCGCCAACAGACAGAGAAACGATGTTTTCTTGTCGCCGTTTATAAACTGTTTCAGTTAATGAATTCAGACTTGATACTGTAAATCTGGAATGGAGAACGAGAACGGAATCAGTGAGGTGTCAGGCTCTCAGGCACAGTCTATAATGTCTGTTTAAATAGCCTTTTAATTGGTAAATTCTACTTTTTAAAGAAAAACCACAAAAGCGGATTTGTCTTGTTATCACACCTAGATTACTCACCACTTTCTAAGCCCCACGGACCACTTGCCCTAACCTCGCTGATTCTCCTCATTTAACGTCACTCAAATCCCTTTCTGCCCTCACCGTGCCCCCCGCTCCCCCACCACGCCCTACAAACCTTGCTGATAGAACAGTGAGTGCTTTATTAACCTGATAAATGTATGTATTTTATTTAAATATTAGCTGACCAGCCCGGCACTGCCCAGAAAACTCTGAATGACTACTGATAAACTCTCTCTCTCTCTCTCTCTCTCTCTCTCTCTCTCTCTCTCTCTCTCTCTCTCTCCTCCCTAATGCCCCTCTACTCTCTTTCTCTCTCTCTCTCTCTCTCTCTCTCTCTCTCTCTCTCTCTCTCTCTCTCTCTCTCTCTTCTCTCCTCAACTCTCCTACCTTTTCCACTTTCTCCTACCTAACTCCCTCTCTAACAACCCCTCTCTCTCTCTCTCTCTCTCTCTCTCTCTCTCTCTCCCCTAGACTCTTTCCCTCTTTCTCCTCTCTAACACCCCCTCTACTCTCTCTCTCCCTTCCTTTCTGAGTATCTCTCTCTCTCTTTCCTGTTAAGATAGTTGCTTCAGTTACATTGCATAGCATTTTTTATATTTTATATTTCACCCCTTCTCACCTCCTATTCCTATCGGGGCTGAACTTGGACTTAAAGGGCATCCGGAGTGTCACTATTCTCTCAGCAACCCCAAAAACTATGGGTTAGACTAATATCTGTCATTTTTTACATTTTATTTTTCACCCATTCTCACCCCCACCTCCTACTGGGGCTGAACTTGGTCTTAAAGGACATCGGGAGTGTCACTATTCATCTCAGCGACCTCAAAAACTATAGATTTGACACTAATATCTGTTGTTTTCGGTTATTTTTACATGTCACCCCCTTCCCACCCCCACCACCTGAGGTGCCAGTGGTGTCTGCCCCCAGAGTATTCTTTTTCCAGATTGTAAGTTACATGTATACCAAATTTGGTTGACATTGCTGAATGTGTTTCAAAGTTATGCTGGAACATGCACACACACACACACATACACATACATACAACCATTTTTATATACAGATACTTGTTTCTATAAATAAAGATATAATCTCACAAACTTACGTCAATAACCCGAACCCCAACTTACAGACATAAATATCCATATGTATATGGATGTTTTCCAGCCTAATGTCTGTATTCAGTATATATTTATTGATTTACACCTATAGATTTCAATTTAGGTAGGAGAAATTCAATGAAATTAGGTTAGCAAGGTTAGGATGGGAGAGGATGGAAAACAGGTAATGAGATTGAGTCAAAGAAAATAGACATGAACTGGAGGGTTAATAGAAAACATGAAAGCTAATGAAGATGAGGCTACCTTTGGGAGATGAAAAATTTAGTGTTTTCGATATTTTATTGCATGGGAAGAGGAGCAGAGAGGCAGAGTGGATGGTGAGACAGGAAATCTGAAAATACTTATGAAAGTGATCATTGATCCTTTAAAGAGGACAGTTAAATTTGAAGAACAGAAATAATGAGTTAATGGGATTACAATTGAGATGCTCTTGTGCTTGTCAAGGATATCTGAGTGTAACTGTTCTTTTAGTGTAAGATTCAGGCATTAAAGAAATACTTTATATCATATATATATATATATATATATATATATATATATATATATAAATATATATATATATATATATATATATATATATATATATATATATATATATATATATATATATATATATATATATATATATATATATATATATATATATATATATATATATATATATATATATATATATATATATATATATATATATATATATATATATATACAGTGTAGCACTGCCTGACAAGGAAGGGCAAAGGAATATTGGCCCCTTCTTAACCCTTTTTTTGGGCAAAGAGCCTGACCGGGATCTTTATTTCATCATGTTTGGCAAAGTGCCACGACCAATCTGATTGCTTTAGTTAGACCACGAGGATTTTAGCAAATAGCAGAATGTCTCAGCTGTTGTGAGCGCAAGTTTCAGCTTGGTAACTTGAACGGCGTAAAGTCACACATTCCTAGAAGGAAACATTCCACTTCCAGACGCCGAAGCATGTAGATGTGCGCCCAGACACTCTTACTTTTGCCACCACCGAAACTTGTTTGCTCATAGATAGATGTTTGGTGATCATTACAAAGTTTTTCAGAATAGTGTATGTGACCACTGATGCTACAAAAAAACTTGTTTGAAAAAAGTGCAGTGTAATCATCCGGTACAGGCTGAGCGCCAGTTTCACGGGAAACCACATTTCACCAAACTCAGCCGGTACTGGATGTTGTGCCCAGTTTACTGGGAAGTATGATTGATAATGAAAATTGCCAAACTGGATGCTGTGCCCATTTACGTTAGTGTACATATTTATGAGCTGAATGTTCTGAAAGATTCTAATAGTGTTCTTGATTATTGTATTGATACTTCAGGCCATTCAAACGTTCTATATGTTCATAATAACCGTGAATTATATGACTTTTGGGTAAATTTTTTTTCTAAAATTCTATAATAGTATCTATTTTGACTACCCATAGCATAATTATAGCATAATTTTAGTGTAATTATAGCATGAATATATATAGTAATGATCACCAAATATGAACAACAATACTTTTTTAATTATCATAATTATTTTTAATTATATTATAATCATTTTGACTTTATAACTTAATTATTGTGATTATTTCCTTGCTCAAACTATTAACTAACAATTGCTCCTTTCGTTCTTTTTCAGGTTGGAGCCTTCTAGGTGCCACAGGTGTTAGGGGGTTTTTCCCAAGTGACCCTAATCATGGTGATGAGGCCAGTGCCGAAGAATTCGAGGACATTGATGTCGATGATGACGACAATGACCCTAACTACCAACAGTACGTCGAAGCAGCTTTAGCTGAAGATGCTGTTGAAGAGGAGAATCTCTTGTCACCTCAAGGAAGAAATGAAAAGGTAATTTTTTTTTATTAGTGGCACTCATGCTTATGTTCCTTTTCTCTTTTATTCATATATATATATATATATATATATATATATATATATATATATATATATATATATATATATATATATATATATATATAAAGAAAAAGCTGGCAGAGAGAGAGAGAGAGAGAGAGAGAGAGAGAGAGAGAGAGAGAGATGTTTTGCATTTCTGTTCATATAGATATTGACAGTTTTTTTCTCTTCTTCCAGTAGTCAAGCGTGGCCGTGCCACCCCACCGGCAGCAGTAGCAGATGAGGAGGAGGATAATGAGGATGGCACTGGCAGCCAGGATGCCACTGTTCAAAGGAATTGGGTGAAGGAGGACATTAGCAACCCATAACTGCCACCTTATGCACATGCAGGAACGTCGACTATTCCTGCCCCTTTCCTCTACTTTAGTGATCTCTTTGACATGAATCTTGCAGAGCACTTAGTCTATCAGGCTAACCTTTATTCTAGGCAGAGTGACCTCAGGACACCCTTCAAGACTGACACATCGGAGATGCTTGTATTCCTCGGCATGATGACTTACATGGGCGTGGTCCACCTGCCTTCCATTGAGGACTACTGGGCCACTGACACAAGGGTGCCACAAGAGGCAGATTTTATGTCCTTGAAGAGGTTTTGGCTCATGCATGCAAGAATACATTTCAGTGATAACCAACAAATTACTGCCACTCAAGATTGGTTTTATAAGGTCGGGCCAGTCATCACTACCATCACGAAGAACTTCCTGTGCATCCCTGAATCGCCTCATCAAAATGTAGATGAGGTTATGGTGGCCTATAAGGGAACTAGGGCTGGAAATTTGCACCAGTATATCCGTAAGACATGATACATGATGCTCATGTATCAGGGACAGACTACCTTCATCACCCACACAGTCCAGTTGCCTGAAGAAGAGGCCCTCTTGAACATGTGCCAAAATGGTCACCACCCTCCTCAGGACAGTCAAGCACCCGAACAAATATGTGTGTATGCAGACAACTTCACCAGCATTGGTCTTGTTGAGTACCTGAGGGACACCTACCATTGCCGCTATGTTGGCACTGACAGGGAGACCAGGACAAGAAACCCTGGCCTCATACCAACTGCCCAGCTCAACAGCAACAAGACCAAATGAAGCACCATGGACTACAGGAGCTGTAATGGTGTTTTGGCATTGAAGTGGAAGGACAATGAAAGTAGTCAACATGCTGTCCACTGACGCAGGAGTAGAACCCTTGACGTTTGTCGAGGTATGGCAGAGATGCCAAAGAGAAGGTTGATGCCCCATGTCTTGATGTGATAAAGCAATACAGTGGTAAGATGGATGGCATCAACAAGAGTGACATGCTCACCCATCTTTACAAGGCGCCCCTCTGGTCAAGATGCTGGCCACTCAAGATCTTTGGATATTGCATTGATTTATCCATTGCCAATGCCTGGCTAGTCTAGAAGAGGGACGTCGCCAGGCTAAATGAGAAACCCATGCCCCTGAAGAGTTTTCACTTCTCCATCTCCAGGTACTGCAGGATGCACAGGAAGTCAAGAGTTTTCTCTCATGCCACGAGGTCAGATGAAGACTCTTTCAATGTCCACTCCTTCTACCCCTTGCTACTCAGGAGTCTGTTGGGAAAGTGGTGCTCCTAACCAGAGGTCAGAGGTCACCAGAAGTACCAGAAGCTGCTAGGAATGATACCTCTAATCTCCATGTACTGGTCTTCACCCCCATGAATCAGACTTGTAAGAACTGCTCCACCAAGAAGAATATATGCAGGTCTAAGTGGATGTGCAACCTTTGCAATGTGGCACTGTGTCTTTCTGATGCCAGGAACTGTTTTGCGCTGCATCATAGTGTCATGATATGAATATGGACATTATTTTCTAGTGCTTTATTGAACTATTAGACTATTATTTTTTACTGGTGTAGATGTATTTTTGTAACTTTTTTTCTAGTAAAGGTATGGAAATTGGTTCACTTTCGTTTTCCTTATTTTTATTATGTCTTATTTATTAAAACATGATGAAATAATCCATAAAAGGTTGAAATATTAATATAATAATGCTTGGAAATTAAGAATAATGTAAAAAACATGCTAAGTTATAAATACGAGAGGTAACAGTACTGATCATGGATGGTAAGCCCCAAAAAGTTACTAAAATGCTTTAGATGGTAATCAAAATTTCTTGAAAAAGTTTATCTAAATCAGGCAAAACATCCAGTTCAGGCTACTGCTGTCAAAAGACGATTTCCCCTGAACAGGTAGTGGTCCTGTTAAAGACACTTCTTTAGGGTTGTCTATGACCCCATTTTTGCAAAGTTTAAAAAAATGCACAGAAGTAAACTTGGCTTAGATTTGGTTGTACTACATAATATTAAGAGTGTTTTTTGCTGCCACCATTATTTCTAGTAGTGCCCATTAAAGGGTTAAAGCTTTTAAACGGTAATGGACCGATCCCCTCAACAGAGGATCTAAAACAGGTTTTGGGTGCTGGATGGATCCCCTCTGAGGAGGATTAATATTATGCACCATATGATTTGTCTGTGTTGAGCGGCAAAGAGCTTCCAATATTTTAATGGCCCATAAATGAACTGTGGCAACTAAAGAATTCAGCTTGGCTCGATTTTGGGCGTCTTGGGAACTTCAGTCTTCTTCTTGACTTGGAGGGGGAATGTCTTACTCCTCTCTCTCCCATGACGTCTTTTTATTTATTTGCTCATAAATATACCCATGGATTACTGTTGGTTTTAGTTCTTATCTTTTATGATACAATGTTAGTTATAGTTGTAATTTTGCAAAGAAATATTAGAAAAAACATGAATCAATAAAAAAAAAAAGTTACTGCATTTCCCGATCTCAGTAAATTTATGTAAATATTTTACAACACATGCTCAAAATTTGTTACTGATTTTAGTTCTTATCTGTTATGATATTGTGTGAGTTGTTATTATAATTTTACAAAATAAAATAAAATAAACTATTAGAAAAAACATATATAACTTGGTAAAATTTACAAGTGTTCTGTAAAAGAGGCCTCACACAGGGTGGTAAATAGTCACTTTCAACTTCCCGTGGAAGGTAAGAGAAATTTTTTAGAGTTTTTTTTTTACTTACACCATGTGCATTTGCATATCTTCCATTTTCCATTGATGTGTTTTTTCTTAAATTGGCCAACCTTAAGATTTGCCCGGTCTGGGGTGTGCATTATAATTAGCCCATCTGTTTACCTCTCACTTTCTCTCTGTGAATATGTGACTGCAGGAAGTTCCTTTGTTTTCAGAACACAGAGCCATGAGAAGATTAATCCTGGCCAGAGGCAGAATGGAGCCGGAGGTACATATTGAGAGAGAGGACGGACCCTGTATGAGCATATGGCCTTGATTGATCCCGTGGTAACCCTGAATCAAAATGGTGAACACGCATAGAGGAATGACACTAGCCCATCTGGACGAGAAAGCATCATAATCAAGGAACCGAGGTTTTAAAAGGACTGACCCGAGGAATGGGTCGGGAGAGACTAGGCAGAGACTGAACAGAAACATATCTGGAAGCAGTCGAGTCACCACCGTTCCTTTTTGATTTTCAGCCTCCTTCAGAGTGCCGTGCCCCTACCATGAGGCTCACCTTGCAAGGGCCTTAGTCTTCTTTCCAGTGAGGCCCATTTAGTCCTCCTCCACTGTCATTTCTATGCTGAAGCCACCTCCTCTGCAAGGTAAAGAAAAGGTTCTTTTCATTCAGTCACACCCTTTTAATGCTCTCACTGAACTTCCTATCTTATTTTCAAGTGCCAGTACTGTATATCAGCCTCTCCTTGTTAGTGCATTGTTACATAAATTCCAGTGCATGAGTTATTACATGAAATCGTGTGTTCAAGGCACCCTTGGCACCCTCCGTGCATAGCCTTGTCCTATGCTTATTTCACTGTATCTTTACTGGTCTTTAATTCGCAAATTTCTCCGTTACAGAGGGAACATTAGCCATGGAATCTTTCCTTGATTGTGCTTTGCGCATTGTGAACCCCATGACGCCCTTATCAGCATCGTCATAGTGATGGATATATCTTCGAATTGTTCATAGTCTTGTATCATACTTAATATCCCAGGCCTTACCTGCTTGATTAGTTAATTTTATCTTCTGATTGTTTACAAATGTAAATATATGAAATATTTAAAATTTACCCGAATTGTTTACTCACAACTGCCTTGTGTGTGGAACCCTCAGGTCAGTTATACCCCCTTTTTTTCTTTGCATACTGCTATTACCTGAATCAACAGCAGTCAGAACTAAGGAATTTATTGTGGTAAGTAATGCAACCATTCATTCAGTCTATAACTGGCTCATGGTAAGCATTCCCCAGGTTAAAATCGTAATATATATAATTGTAAAGAATCTGTGGAATGACTGGACATGTAGTCCAGCTGTATTTATGTGTTTGAGGGGGAGTGGATTAAAGCCCTTTCCATGGGCTGGTTTCTTTATCCTTCAATGACCCTCCTTCTCCTGTGTGGCCCCCTCCCTCGTGACCTTGGCCTTTGGTTACCTGGCCCTATTTGCCTTATCGTTACCTTGTTTTCTCCTTTTTATCTATTTTTGTTGTAATTTGTATTTTTCTCTCCTTGTTTCAATAGTTTCGTTTTAGCTCCCGTCTGGGTAGGTCCTTCTTTTAGTGTCATGGTGCCTCTGATATTTTTAAAAGAATTAGCATTTTTATTGAGATAATACCATAGTGTTTTTAATTAGTTGTTGTAATAAATGTTTTTATGAATAATTATTGGTTCAGCTCGCTGTATTTCAGCCTTGAAAATGCAACAATGTAGTTGTGAAACGTCAGCATTAGTAATAAACTGTCAATTGTGTCGAGTGCCTTTCCCTGGACACCTACGAGTATGATTTCGAGAGCTGCAGCTCTGGTGTTGGAGTAGATCCCCGGGATGTGAGGAGGTTGACTCATCGAGCGCCATGGCCGCCTTCAGTTGTTTCTTCACCCTACTGTTTATTCTGAAACTTCGCCTTAGAGGATTCCACCACTTTCACGAATTAATCAGGACCAAGTATGGCTCGCAGTTTCTTACCAGCTGTCGACTTTTGGAAAAGCTTACAAGAAAATATGAAAAAATGAGGTTGGATCTAGACTTTTTACAATATTGCCAACTCAGTAACGTGGTTCCAAAATTTGTCAAGTTCAAGTTACATAAGGAGTCCCTGTACCTTTCTGAATTTTATGTAGAGGCTACAAGAAAGTTATTAGAATTAGAAATTAATATCAGATACAAGAATCTAAATAGACTGAAAGATATGGTGGCTAAACATAAGACTGCACTACTAGGATCTTTGACACTTTTAGATTTCGATCATTTTTACCCTGTTGTTTAATAAGGCCATCAATAGTTTCCTATAACAGATCATTGAAACGCACAATAGAAAGTTAAAAAGTCTGAATGTTTTTAACGTTTCAAACCGCGTTTTGTCCAAAAGAGAAGAGTTTTTACTTTCCTTAGGGATGGACCTCTGCCTCCCCATTTACAAACCGAAATATCAACACTTTTTCCTCCCATTAGAGCCACTATTCCATATGATTAAAGACCTTCCATTTTGCTTTAACACTGCCAATTTAAGATCGTAAATTTCGTCATTAGTCCACAGCACTTTTAGCAGTTTAAGAACTAAATGGACCCCATTCTTCATGAGAGATGACCTCACCATCTTAAAGAACTTAGCCAGTGAGGAAGATATCATCATTACTAGACCAGATAAAGGTAAGGGTACGGTTATTCTTAACAAATAGGACTATATCAATAAAATGGAAAGCATATTAAATGACCGAACAAAATTCGAAAAAAATAGGTTCTCCAGATCCATATAATATCATCAAAACGGAGGATAAGATAAGCAGATTTTTAAGGACATTAAAACAAAACAATGTCATAGACGAACGCACCTACCAAAACTTCTTTGTCATAGGTTCGTCATATGGAGTAATGTGTGGTTTGCCCAAAGTGCACAAGGCAGGTACCCCAATGCGGCCCATTGAATACAGCAAATTATATCACTAAATACCTTGTACCAATATTAAAACCCCTAGCTATAAATTCTTACTCTATTAGGAACTCAGCTAGTTTTAAAGATGACATTATTAAAGAAGATTCTGACTTATATATGGTTAGTCTGAATGTGGAATCCCTATTCACAAACGTCCCTGTGGGAGAGACTATCGACATTATTCTGAGTAAGTTGTTTTCCAGTGAGGATGTTTCATTTCATAATTTCAGTTATTTAAACAATTTTAGAATTGGCCGTGCTGGACACCGCCTTTATTTTTAATGACATTGTGTATACCCAGGTGGATGGAATGGCAATGGGTTCCCCTTTAGGTCCTGTGTTCGCCAATGTCTTCATGAGCTCTCTGGAATAGCAGGCGCTGGATAGTTGCCCTCTTTCTTTCCACCCCTTGTTTTACAGACGTTACGTCGATGACACGTTCGCTTTGTTCAAACATGTTTTTAATGCCGAATCTTTTTTAGACTATATTAATACTCAACACCCGAAAATAAAGTTTACTCTGGAGAAAGAATCTGATACTAAATTACCGTTCCTGGATGTTCTGGTCTCTAGAAATAAACAAGGTTTTTGTACAGGGATTTAAAGGAAAGATACTTTTACAGGTCTGGGTACGAAGTTTTTATAGCTTCTGTCACTTTGATTTTAAATTAAACTCCATTTCTACTCTCCTCCACAGGGCCTTTACACACTCATCGAATTGGATGACTTCCATGAAGAGATCGTAACCCTGGCTAACTACTTCAAAAACAACTCTTTTCCTCAAAAGCTCTTTTTCAGGGCTTTTAACAGTTTTTTAAATACAAGAAAAAAAAATGAAAACGTTTGCAACGTTCCCTTACCTCTATGATGATAATTTTAGGAAAAAATTTCTAAATTTATTTCAGAGAGAACTGTCTGCCTTGAACCTAAAATTAATCCCGAAAAATCCTTGCACCATCGGCTCCTTTTTCAAGCTCAAGGACAAAATTAGTCCGTTGTTTACATCCAACGTCGTTTGCAAGTATACTTGCCCCAGGTGTAACCAGAAGACTTAACGTTGGATGTACCAAAAGACTGCTGAGGGTACGCATTGACGCCCATAGAGGAGTTAGCTTCAGAACAGGGAGCAGATTGTCCAACCCAGAATAATCCAACATAAGGAACCATTCCAAATTATGCAAAACATCCATAGACAACAAAAATTTTCGAATAATAGGACAAACGCAGAAAGACAGCGACTTAAAAACTTTAGAATCCATAATGATATAATTAACAATTCCATCATTAAACACACAAACATCATCTACTCAGCGGTTTATTGCTTGTTTATACCTTCTGATTGAGTAAGGTAGAAATAATCAACACACAATCACGTGTGGAACAGAAATAAATTTCTGACTCACATCAGGATCGAACCCAGGTCTTTCAATTGAAAGGCAAGGGGGGCTGTCCACTAGGCCACACAAGTCGAAAAGAAGTTGGAACCTGAGAGCAACTGCACCCAAGGAATTACATGGGCATGCTAACTGCTTGCATACCAGCGAGTTTTCCCCAACATCCAGACTCAGCAATGACCCAATTGACAGCATTTCACTGGGGAAAACTCGCTGGTATGCAAGTAGTTAGCTTACCCAGGTAATTCCTTGGGTGTAGTTGCTCTCAGGTTCCAACTTCTTTTAGACTTGTGTGGCCTAGTTGGCAGCCCAACCACCCCCTTGCCTTTTAATTGAAAAACCTGGGTTCGATCCTGATGTGAGTCGGAAATTTATTTCTGTTCCACACGTGATTGTGTGTTGATTATTTCTATCTTATTCACTCAGAAGGGATAATTCGAATGAAATGCTGTCAACTGGGTCATTGCTGAGTCGGGAAGTTGGGGAAAACTCGCTGGTATGCAAGCAGTTAGCTTGCCCAGGTAATTCCTTGGGGCAGTTGCTCTCAGGTTCCAACTTCTTTTAGACTTGTATGGCCTAGTGGGCAGCGCCCTTGCTTTTCAATTAAAGACCTGGGTTCGATCCTGTTGTGAGTCAGAAATTTATTTCTGTTCCACACGTGACTGTGTATTGATTTATATATATATATATATATATATATATATATATATATATATATATATATA
>NC_089750.1:46914666-46937166 GCF_040412425.1 Macrobrachium rosenbergii | reverse complement strand
AGGCCAATGATGTCTTTTTATGATATGTGTTGCTATAATGACAGCAAACTTCACTGTCCAATTCATAAAAAAACTGAACCAACCCCTCAGTTCTAATTTAAACTCATTTATTAATACTGAATGAGAATAGATATCCTTTTCTAATAAGAAAATTTAGTCTATACTCTGTTATACATTTCTACTTCTTTCCTATTAATAGTGAATTGCTACAATAGTTAGCCTCCCACCCACTCATCATATTAAGAAAAAAAAAAAGTGGAGAAACACTTTCCTATATGGCTAACTTAGACTCGAGATACATATTTTTTTTGTATTGGTTTTAGGGACGTTTTTAATATAACATAACAAATTATAACTCGTTTTCTTTTACAATGACATCAAATTCCTTAACTAGAATTGTGTATAAAGTCACACATATGGCATCAATAAACATGGTAAGTTCGTACAATAACGTAATCATGAATCAAACAAAATCTTTCCCTTCTTCGAGGAATGTTAGGCAATTGGTATTTATTGTTTTGAATAAATACACGTTGATAAAGGTTAGAAATGAATATATATCATTCTAATACATAACCATAAACAATCATTTTATTTTCATAAATGAGAGGAATGCTATTCCTTACTGTGTATGATTACATCAGCAAAAGGTATGAATTGATATGTTGTGTAAGCTGTGAACACTTCGAGTTACACTATGTGCAGTAGTTGCCATTTCTTAAATCCCTATTTACATCTAATACATTCACCCTCCAAGTGCCTTTCGGAAAAGATTTCCAAATGTAATGATCTACATTCCTGTAAAGTTTTAAACTAGAATGTTCAGTAATTATCTTCCAGGTAATCAGTACCAAGCAACGTGAAAAGAAACTTATCTCCCATATGCAGTGAAGTTTTTTGCCAATTCACACGATAATTAATTCCAACCACTGGAGTGTTGAAGGTGATATTTCGATTATTGCAGCACAGCCAATAACGATGTTGGTGATCATGTAATAAGTGATGTAGGATCGTGTAGGACCATTTTAACATTCATACACAAAAGGGGATGTGTTTATTTACTTATTATATCAAATAATGTCTTCAACCATATGTATGAATGGGTGTAGGTTCTGCTGGCTGAAATTGTTTTGTTAAGCCACTACCACGCATGCGTGGACTCAGCTTCACTTATTATGGAAAGAAATTATCGATTTATGTTTTCAATGTAGATTTTTCGAGGAAATAAACAATGATATTAATTATTATCATAAATTATGATAAAAATTCACATAAATTCTGATAAAAAATTTATGTGATAGGGGTTTTGTTGTTGTAGGTTTATCATACTTCTGGCAGCGCCAGAAGAAAAAGTGAAATGTCAGGTGAAAAATGGGAATAAACCCAGAAAACTGAAGAAAGAGGTGAAGTAAAAACGAAAATTTATTTTTTTTTCTGTGTTTGTATGTCTGTCACGGAGTAGGAGTTTAATTTTCAGTTAAAAACCTTTCTCAGGTGACATAGAGGCCGCGTGCAAAATTTTGTCTGGGTCTGTTAAGCAGTTTGGATTTATATAGAAGCCAAACTTATATACAGACACAAACATTCACTCGTATTTGTGCGATTGTGTGACGAAATTAATAATATAACTGTGCATGTATGCATATAAGAATGAATGAATGTATTTATTTTTTTCCATAGATATCTTCCATTCTTCCTCTTAAAGCTTGTTTTCGTCATTCAAATATTTACATTTTTGCTAGTGTTCAAAACGATTTTATCAGATAAGGCACGTTACTTAAATAACGTACATTAAAGTAAAATTCCAAAATGGCAACAAATATTGTAATATATTTGCCCCTCTTTATGTCCTTTATATTTTTTAACCTTAGATAGTTTGTTTTTTCTTTGCGAATATCTGGTACCAACTAAAAGATTTTCTAAGTAGTAAAATTATGACGTTCTTCTCCTCTGATATTTTCTAATATTCAGGCTGAGTGCGTGATAAGTCTTATGTTTATTAAGCTTCCTTTTAAATGATAACATAATAAGCAGCTTTCATTCTAACATGGCATTCCTAAATTTAAGCAGACGCCCAATCTTGAAATATAGGAAAGGGACAAAGTGATATTTGCCGTTTCTATAAGTATTATAAAAATGTAGTTTCAACCTTTTCTGCTACCCATAACAGTTGAATGAAAACCGTGAACTGAATTCACTGGTTAAGTCGAGAATATTTTTTAATAAATATCTCAGATCCCTCCTTCCTTCACTGGTTCGAGTATCGAATCCGCATTCCTTCGTGGTTGAGCTGAGCCACTACTGTTGTACAGAGAGAGAGAGAGAGAGAGAGAGAGAGAGAGATCCCAAAATTTTGAATTGCAACCCGTAAATAGTCAGAGCTATTACTGACGCATCTTCCTTGAAAAGAAAAAATAGTCTGAAAAGTCACATAGGTGAAGGAAGAATTTGTAGTAGGAAATATCAGTATAATGTCAATAAATAACAAAATAGTTTCAAAGCTTAACATTCTGCCTCATGTGTGCTCTTCATGGGGAATAATTTTGACTCGGGTGTATGCCAAGCAAGACTTGGCAGCCGATGAGGTCACTTGCATGCTTCGCTCGCGATTCTTGCACGGTCCAGCCTTTACAGTGACAGAATATTCTAATACCTTAACGCTAACGTGAGAGAGAGAGAGAGAGAGAGAGAGAGAGAGAGAGAGAGAGAGAGAGCGGTGTGGTACTTTGGAAATATCAAGGCAAATTTTTATTCAAGCCTTAACACATTTTGGGGGAACGTGCAATTGAGAGATGGAAACTTGGGCTCTCTGAAGCATTGCATTGCAAAAATGCTACAAAAATTCCATGCACTAAAGAACATCAAATGTACTGCATCATATTAACTAATATTTTATCATTTGGCTTAATCTGCGGCGTGGTGGGCGATTTGTAAAAGTCAGATATCAGAAATATGAGCAAACTGGGCAGTGAATTTATTATCTATAAGTAATGCATAAATCAGTAATGAAATGAATAAATGATTAGTGAAAAGTCAAAATTTCTAAGTTATCAAAATGGATTGTCCTATAAGACCATTATTTCGTTGTAGGGTACTGATGCGCGTGCGCTGTCATCCCTTTATCAGTGTGATTGTATTCAAACTTACTTTGAATTTAATAACTTAAGAATTATGAATCATTTGAGTTTTTTCGGTAACTATTTCCCAAGATAATTCATGGAGCTGAATGGCTCTTTAATTTCTATTTGATATTCAGTAAGGACTGTGTTGTCAGCATTTGTCGCTTAATAAACGGCCAGTCGCTGAGCACTGTCAAGTTTCGCTCTTCGTTTGTCATTGGGTGAAATTTCGTTTTTATACAACAGGGCTGATCTTTTTACCTCCTTGAATCTTAGGGTTTCAGAAGACAGGGGCTTTAAAAATTTCAATATTATACTATTATGATGTGATGTTATCCTTTTTTTTCTAGCCCGCGATGGTTTGGCAATTATTTTCTCAGAGATTTTCCTCTTCATGTTTGTCAGATGATGTCTTGCCTGACTGATTGGAATGTACGCCCTCCTGTTTTCAAATTCAGTTAAAAACACACACACACACACACACACACACACACACACACACACATATATATATATATATATATATATATACATATATATATATATATGTATATATATATATATATCATATATATATATATATATATATATATATATATATACATATATATATATATATGTATATATATATATATATATATATACTATACATATATATATATATGTATATATATGTAATATATATATATATATACATATATATATATATATATATATATATATATATATATATGTATATACATATATGTATGCTATATGTATATAAGTATATTACATATATATATATATGTATGTATGTATGTATGTTATCCTTCTTCCGACTTCTTCCATAACCAAAATCCTAAATCTCAAAGCACAAGGGACAACCTACCTTTAAAGTCAACACCGTCATCCCTGCTCATGAAGCCAACCTAGGAATGTTAGTTTTCATCTTCTACCCCTCTATTTCATGTCATAGCTCAAATTAAATCAAAGCTAGATGAAACTCATGTTTTACCAAAATACAGTTTTTATTCCCAAACTTAACGTGACAAAAAAAAGGCAAAATTAAAGAAGAGAAAAAAGACTAATCCTAACTTCTGAGAAAAAAGTAAATGAAAAATCAAACTCTCGGACTGGTAAATACATTTTGACACCAATCATTACATACTCCCAAAAATAATGTCAAATTCTGTCATGACGGAAGTCACAGTTATATATCAGAAATTCCTTTAACATGTGACCACCAACAAATCCACCTGAAACAAATGGTCACCTTTAAAATAAAACACAAAGACATATAAATGCACAAATGGGAGAATTCCCGCATTATCAAAATCACCCAACAAATCCCAAAGGTTATACATGGTAAATATGCAAGACAATAAACAGCAAAAAAAAATAACCAATAATAAAATGGCAATGAAACCAACAGAGTACACAATTAACACAATGTCCGATCGGTCATTTTAAAATGAAAAGATCACTTCTTACCTTTACTGGTAAAAGTCTAGCGCTCTCACCAGGCAGAACGTTCACCAATTCAAGTTACTGTCCGAATCACTCATCTGTACTCGAGATCCCAATATATTATACCTCAATGACCCATTTTCGAGCGGACTTACACACACACACTCATACATCTAGAACATTCTCCTGCCACTCCCTCGAGACATGGAGATCCCGTTACATGATACAGGTCAACAGGATCAACACCCGGGCCTACGTGAGGCACCTAGATTTCCAAGACCCAAATTCCCTTCACTCAACATGAGAACTACAGTTTACAACAGCCTGGTATACGCTAACACAAGTGTTCAGCTCGCCTCAAGATTTCTTAAAAATGCTAACACTATCAAGGATCATATGACGTACATTTCAATGCTCCATAACTATTTACTATTTATTCTATAGGAGCTGTCAACATATATATGCCACCACATCTATATATATATATATATATATATATATATATATATAATAATATATGTGTGTGTGTGTGTGTGTGTGTGTGTGTGTGTGTGTGTGTGTGTATTTGTATATTGTTTCACCTATGT
Organism: Macrobrachium rosenbergii; assembly: GCF_040412425.1. NCBI lineage: Eukaryota > Metazoa > Arthropoda > Malacostraca > Decapoda > Palaemonidae > Macrobrachium > Macrobrachium rosenbergii. Next base: position 46,932,011 of record NC_089750.1, on the reverse strand, counting down.
TGATCTGACTGAGGTCGAACACTAATCGTTTTTGGATTACGTTGTTTTCCTTTATTTCCAGGTGGCTCTGGTACTCATTTTACACGTCAAGTACACACACACACACACACACACACACACACACACACAGCAGTATATATATATCGCAGTCATATATATCAATATATATGGCATATATATATATATATATATATATATATATATATATATATATATATATATTTATGTCGATTAAATAACGGTGAGTTGAATTGTATATATATATATATATATATATATATATATATATATATATATATATATATACATATATATATATATATATGACTGGGTAAATAAAAGTTCCTGTCTAATGGTTCGAGTAGATGAATCTATATAACGAGATTTTATTGCGTAAATACCATATTGACAATAGCTAATTATTGTTGAACTAAGGCACATATAAAAATGGCTCAAGGAAACGATTGTGACTCATCTGAATGAGCGTGGAGAGATGCAGCACGTTCGTATTAGGTAACTAACCTTCCCAGTCTGCCTTTTGCCAGCCAAGCGACGCAGCACAAAAGCCTTTATTATTTGCTCCCCTTCACAAAACACAAAGATGCTGCTGTCTCACGCGAAGCAAATGGTACGGCGGACACACGCTGTTCAGTTGTTGTTGTTTTGGGGGCGAGCGCCAAAGGGTTATCATTACCCGAATTCGATGCTGGAAGATGAGCAGCTGCTGCTGCAGTTCGTAATCACGGAGGCCTGCTTTGAAAACCGCCGAAGAGACCTTTTGTCTGCCGAGTATCGATCGGAGTCGGTAAGAGCGCCGTACATCAGAGAAGATCATGAATACACGATTTTGATGCCATTTACAGAATATGAATAGTACCAATGCACTGGTGTGCATTTGCGCTGAAACCAACGTGATTCTAGAATTCATAAATGTCAGGAAAATGTAGCTCCTAAAATCTTTATCATTTAGTTATTATCATTATCAGTATCACTTTGTCACCATTATCATTGCAATCATAATTGCTTTATCTTGCGTAGTTAGCGTCACCTATGTAATATAAACAATAGTCATCATTATCTTTTGGTAAAATCGTTAGGTAAATATTCAGTATTAAAAAGTTCAGTAAATTCATATATCGTCCTTAAACTGCTGTTGTAATAAAAAAGTTTACTGCAGTTATTTCTTTTTAAAAATTATTGCCTTTTTTTTGCCCATACAGGAGTGGCACCATTCTGAAGAAAATAACGTAGGTAACACTCACGGGTTATATCCAAGTTCTCTATTGGGGAAAAATTTATGATTATCTTTCCGATGCCTAAATCTTAACTACCAATTTGGAACGGAAAGAATACAACTTCCAGTAAATTATTCTGACGTTAAAAATCTATGGGTATAGCTTTATGGAGAAAGAAAAATATTCCGGCAGAGGTAGAACTCAGAACGTAAGGGGACCGTAAGAACAACACCTAGTTTTCTAAAACCATTCGATAATAACATTTTCAAGTGCTGAGAAAAAGGACTAAAGGAAATGCAACAACATACCTTTACAAATATTAGATACTTAATGCAAAAGGATCATTTCAAGATCTCTTTCTCTCTCTCTCTCTGACCCCAACCCTGAAAACTTAAGGCTTGAAAAAGAATGCCTCTCTTTGAGCAGTCCCAGTAATCAACGTTTTCCAAAACTCTAAAGAGTCCTGCACACGTTGCTTTTTCTTTACTTTATACATTTTTATTACAAACACAAGCCAACACAGAACGGGTCAGTATTACAATGTGGCTTTCTCATTTACTGGTAATATTCATAAAATTCATTCCCGTTTACGGAAATCACTGGTTAACTGATCAATCAATTATTGCATACCAACGTCAGTGCAACAAGGGTCATCGACGCTCGATCTTGGAAACATTTTTGGACGAAGAAAAAGTGTCTCTAGAGCAAAATGAAAATTTTCATGCATGAGAGCGAAAACATCTTCACTCTATTGAGCCTAGAGAAGCTTGATCTTTATTTTAGCCATGAACAAAGGTTAAACTTGGCTTTTTAAAGAACGGTAACACTAGAGCGATACCTCAATACCTCCCCTTTACTATGTAGAATCATGCACACTCTGTTTGTTTAGGGCGCTTTTCTGGCAGTTTTACCTGATGTTGCTGCTCACAGATTTCAAGATTTATACAGTGTATTGTGCGTGTAGTCATGTGCCGTGTTCTCCGGCTTATTTATCAACTGTGGAAAAAAGTAGCTATGCATTTGTTTTTGTTTTTTTTTGTCTTATTTTCATCTGTAATTTACTCTGCTTCTTTTTGTTAGTATATTTTTCCTCCTTTTCTTACCAAGTTACTAGTCTTTGTGGTTTTTCCACATGAATATTCTTCATTCTGAATGCCAATGGTTATAATACTGCATCACATTGTTTTGTTACATAACTCTGACATAAAATCATTCATGGCGTAATGTGATCCATGCTGTTTTAAAAATTCGACGAGGGCTGAGTTTGAAAACAAATTTCAGGCTTTTTCATTGCACTGCAAACACGTATGACCACCTGGCAACTTAGAGCATAATATTTATGGCAGAATAATGTGCTAATGACGAGAAACGTTTTTATTCCCATTTGCTGGTAAGTCCATTTTTGACTACCAACATTAGCAGTGAAGTGCTCATGTGGTGTTTAGTCGATTGCAGGTAGAATACACAATGCCATGGAACTAGTTCCTCTCAGTAGTAAGAGAATATGAGAGTTGGAAAGGTAATATTTAGCGATCACTGTCACATGCATACTTCACCTACAGAATCATGGATGAACTCTACGCACAAGAGACTTCCACAACACAGCTGCGTCAAACAAATGCACGAAAGTTCTCAGCATCAGCGCATCAAAACCCCCTACACAAATAGCAACATTCATCTCTCATCTTGCACACACTTTTTCTTCCTAATGTCGAGACCCTTTCTTTCATATACCTGCTTGATGCAATTTATCAAACACTTTCTAGATATTGTCATCCTCTTCCATAACACTTCTGAATCGTACACTCTCTTCAGCAAACTTTCATCATCATACTTTCCACAAGAGTTAGTCATTACAAATCATAGAAAATGCATCCTTTCACCTATACCAACATTTTACCATTGCTACATATATCATCATTAGGTCTTCGTTGGAGGGGTGGATACAGCTGTCGCCTGGCACGCTGTTGACCCAGCGTTCGACTCTCCTACCCGGCTAATGAAGAATTAGAGGAATTTATTTCTGGTGATAGAAATTAATTTCTTGTCATAATGTGGTTCGGATCCCACAATAAGCTGTAGGTCCCGTTGCTAGGTAACCAGTTGGCTCTTAGCCACGTAAAATTAAATCTAATCCTCCGGGCCAGCCCTAGGAGGGCTGTTAATCAGCTCAGTGGTCTGGTTAAACTAAGATGTACTTAACTTTCTCTACATATCATCACATCTAACCCCTCAGTTCTTCTTAGACACATGCGCAAAGCCAAGAATTCACCTCGAAGTTTGTCTTTATTCTTTCATATTCAACAACCTATTTGATTCAAATGCTGTCATTTTCCCACAACCATATTAATTGGCATTCATTGCTGATGTTCTAGGTTTTCATTCACTGTCACTTTTCATATCTTGCAAGCATTTTCTAATTCTCTTGAGTTTCTGCAGTTTCTCTTCATTACCACATTTCACAACAGTAGGCTATAATCTGCAATCATTAGCCATTTTGCACCCCATTCATGACCCATTTTCTGTCTTTTCTATGACTTTGCCCAAAAATATGGAAATCCAAGAAGACATAACATACCCTTGTTTCAGCTCGATATTTACACCAAAAATAGAGAATTAAAATTTAGTAAAAATCCGTTATTTGATCATTCATTTTGTTAGTAAAATCAGAATTCACTCAAAATGGCATATGATCGCACAAATGTCATAAAAACTAATGTTGGCAGTTGGAAACTCACAAAGAAAGCACGTAAACAAAGCCCATGTGATGTTCATTATGTCCTCTTTCAGTCAGACATTTTTGTAAATATTAGACGACTATTGGTGTGTATGGGAATAAAGTATGCTTTCTCCTGTGTCTTATTAACAGATTCTTTCCTCACATATGCAAACAAAATGAGTAAATAACAAAATGAGTAAATATTATATATATATATATATATATATATATATATATATATATATATATATATATATATATATATTATATATATTATATATATGTATATATATATATATATATATATATATATATATATATATATATATATATATATATATATATTATATATTATATATATATATATATATACATTTCTATATATAAATATAAATATATATATACAATATATATATATATATATATATATATATATATATATATATATATATATATATGTGTGTGTGTGTGTGTGTGTGTGTGTATTGGTGCAAATGTATGCGTGTGTGTATGTGATTGTGTGTGTGCACTGAGTTAGGCATCGTAGCATGTCTTTTAACCTAAAACGCAAATTGTTGATGAAATTCCAGACTACCTAAAAGCTATAGGTAATCAAAATCTGTTAACAATACTGAAAAAGATAAACGTCAAGAATATATGAAACTACTAATGAAAATTTGAGCTAAACACAAATTCACAGTCAACATTCTTTCTAGGTCTTAAACTCTCCTGCTATACCATATGAAAAATAACCTATGCCATCAACATAAAGAAAATTTTATAAGAGACCAATGAAATAATGAAAATTTACAGAGAACGTTAAAGGGATTTATTAAACATTTCTGCAAGAATGATTATTAGAAAATAAAGAATAAAGACGTAAGTTATTATTATTCCAACAGCTGTAGAAATGGACGTTATGAATTAAATGAACAAATCGAGAGAGGAAACAAAACAAGATTTCAGCCTTTTAGGTAATACTAGTTGTCGTGCAGTTGACATGTGAATGGATTTTTTTAACGTAAAAATACTGTATATAAAATTGCGCATAAAAATAAAATAAATAAAAAATATTTACGAAGCTGTCCATTTGATGCTATGCATAAAAGCGACACTAGATCTCGAAAACACCCTAATAAATGTTTTGTCAGAGGGCAATCGTATCACCTGCGCAGACGCGAATCACTTTATCATAACTTGTTCCGGACTCAACGAATAGCAACTTACTGACAGCAAAATTAATAAAAAAAAAAGGAACACCTTATGAGTTAAGGAGAGAGAGAGAGAGAGAGAGAGACTGACTCACGGAGACTAATTAATCAAGTACTCGTAAAGTTGAACTGCTTTGAAAATAAGCTTTCTCTTTTGCAGACATAATTTCGCCCACCTACGCAATACAATTACGGCTTCCTACAAATCTTATGAAAGAATGTCCGAAATCTTTTTTCTATAACGATCAGAGAGAGAGAGAGAGAGAGAGAGAGATTATCACGCTTGTCCTTTAATTGTTCCGGCTTCATTAACTGTGGTGTATATTAATAACTTACTTTACCATTATACATAAATTAAAAGTAAACACAGAGAAAATAAAGCAGAAGAGATGATCCTACAGCTTATCAGTTAAAATACAGTTTAGTTTCTTACTTTTCTGTTGTATACTTCGTTAACTGAAAAGGAAATTAATTTCTAATGTTACTTTTGTTTCGTTAGAACCCCCCAAGAGAAACTAATTTGTTCATTAGCAAAACAGGGCCCAACGGTGAAACCCTTTATTATTAAGTATTTACGTTAAAACCAAAACATCCATCATTTCAAATCATCACTTTCGGATCTTTTAAGTGGCTGGATTTCCAAGATATGAATGGATTAAATTTACGTAAAATTCCCACTTCTGGCAAGTACAGACCGCGTCAGTTCCTGCTGAGGCCAATACAAACGTAAGGCTGCGGTTCCGCTGGCACTTCATTCCATTAGTTTCACGTCGGGGGCGCTGTCAGCCGAAAATGTTTTAGGCTCGTGGACCTTTGAGCTTCCGCAGGCGACTCGGCGACAAAGTGCTAACGGACACGAAGATGAATGGGAGCAATATGCGAAGATAAATGGTAGCAATAAAGAATTTTTTCTTTTTTCCGGTGAAAGTGGAGCAGCAAATGGCATCACTTGCGGTCAGGGTTTATGATGGGGTTTTCCTTGAATTTCACTTCAATTTAGTTTTTTTAGTGATACACATATGTATTAAAGGATAAATAATGACCTAGGAGATGGAGGTTTACATGCTTCTGAGGACTTTTCATTCTTCTCTCTCAGTGTTTCTTTTTTTAATTTTTCTTTATGTTTAGATGATACACCTATGCAATAAAGGGTATATAATGCCCTACAAGAAGGTTTACATACTTTAGAGGACTTTTTTATTCCTCTCTCTCAATTCATTCTGAAATAAATGCTTGCATTATTCTCACCCTCATTAGTTACCGTTCAAAACGTACTAAATTTAAGGCTTCCAAAACACCGAGAGAACCGTGACCCACCAGGCAAAAGGTATCCCTTGTTCCTTTAGTTTTCTGTAAAAGAAAACTAATGTACCGGCTTTGTCTGTCCGTCAGCGCATTTTTCTGTCCGCCCTCAGATCTTAAAACTACTGAGGCTAGAGGGCTGCAAACTGTTATGTGATTATCCACCCTCCAATCATCAAACATACCAAATTGCAGCCCTCTAGCCTCAGTAGTTTTTATTTTATTTAAAGTTAAAGTTAGCCATAACTGTGGATAAATTTCATGGGCCGCGGCTCATACAGCATTATACCGAGACCACCGGATGACAGATCTATTTTCGGTGGCCTTAATTATCCGCTGTAGCGGCTGTACAGAAAACTCGATTGCGCCAAAGATACTTCGGCGCATTTTTTACGTGTTTCCTCTTAATCATACCTAATCAATTTTCTGTACGATTGGATTAATTGTCATTACCTGTTGTAATGGGTGTCATGGTATTTCAGTCTTCAGTCTGAATTCTTTTGCCTAAGAATACAACCAGCATAATTTCCCTTTTTTGGCTTCTCCATTTTTTATCAAATTTCAATTAAGCACAAGATTCTGTTTCTCATTAACAAAAATATCTTAGTTTTTTGCCAGTCATTTCCTATTGTCAGTCACAAGTCTTCTATACTGCAGAAGCCTATGTCATTCCGGCTTGTTTTCCACACTAATGTACGCACATTTTAAAAAATAATAACTATGAAAAACTACAGATGATGAAATAAATAAATAAATATATTTGCCAAGCAAAATTTTGAACAGTTTATCAGGGATAGCGACTGAACATGCAACCTAAATGACAATGACTTTTCGTTTCTCAAATCAAGCCAAGATTCGTGTTAAATACTGGCAATAGGGAATAACTTCTCGGCACGCAACACGTAATTCACTTCTAGGAAACAGGAAAACCACTCAAGAAATCTTTTGAACGCCGCAGGATTTCCTCTTCATTCTAAATTCTATGCTTTTCAGAGCAATATGTGATTGATTAACAATCCCAGATGACCCAAGATATCAAAATTACTTGCGAACATATATACATACACACACAATATATATATTTATATATATATATATATATATATATATATATATATATATATATATATATATATATATAGAAATAATCAACATACAATCACGTGTGGAACAGAAATAAATTTCTGACTCACATCAGCATCGAACCCAGGTCTTTCAATTGAAAGGCAAGGGCCCTGCCCACTAGGCCACACAAGTCATCAAAGAATTTGGAACCTGAGGGCAACTGCAGCCAAGGAATTACCTGAGCAAGCTAACTGCTTGCATACCAGCGTGTTTTCCCCAACTTCCCGACTCATCAATGACCAATTGACAGCATTTCATTCGAATTATCCCTTCTGAGTGAATAAGATAGAAATAATCAACACACAATCACGTGTACAACAGAAATAAATTTCTGACTCACATCAGGATCGAAACCAGGTTTTTCAACTGAAAGGCAAGGGCGATGCCCACTAGGCCACACGACGCCCTTGCCTTTCAGCTGAAAGACCTGGGTTCGATCCTGATGTGAGTCAGAAATTAATTTCTGTTCCACACGTGACTGTGTGTTGATTATTTCTATCTTATTCACTCAGAAGGGATAATTCGAATGAAATGATGTCAACTGGGTCATTGCTGAGTCGGGAAGTTGGGGAAAACACGCTGGTATGCAAGCAGTTAGCTTGCCCAGGTAATTCTTGCAGTGCAGTTGCCACCAGGTTCTAACATCTTTAATGACTTATATGGCCTAGTGGGCAGCGCCTTGCCTTCAATTGAAAGACCTGGGTTGATCCTGATGTGAATCACAAATATATATATATATATATATATATATATATATATATATATATATATATATATATATATATATATATATATATATATATATATATATATATAATGAGTTGGCTAAGTTTCATAGGTATGAAGACTTCAAATTACAGAAATGAGTTTTAGGAATTAATCAAAGTATTTCCGGGAATTGGTAGCAGTTAATGCAGGTTGTCTTGTGAGCATTTATTGTTAAAACTGATAGACGGGTAGAAACATACGTGTTGAAAAAATTCTACATAAATGAGGAATGGGATACCACTTCCCAGAAATCCTTTCACCAATGCTCAAAACTCATTTCTGTAATCTTAGGTCTTCACAGTTATAATAATTGGCCCACTTATTTTTCTAGATACAAAAGCTGTCTAGTTCACTGCCTCGAGACACCCTGCCCTTGAGGAAGCAACGGACATCCTTAAGACTAGCATTACCCTTTGGTACACCATAACCTCCCATGCTATGACAAACAGTTGTGTGAACTATGAAGGAGTGAGATGTGCCAGGGGGAACCACAAAAATTCAGTGCTGTCAATCCAGGTTGGCAACCCAATACTGTCCAGACCAGGCTAACAGCATTACTAAGCCTAATGTCGAAGTCTTCTAACATGGAACTCGTTCTTCCAACATCATGGATCAGGAGACGATCAAATATGATTTATTCAAACCTTTGTCTTATATCTTCATGCCTTTTAAAGAGATACAACTTTATCAAGAAAAGAATATTACTCAAAGCACATGCTATTATCGCACATCTTCAACCTACAGCAGTCCTACCTTTTGAAGGTGAATAAGGATAAATCTCACCTCTGAAACAAGAGGACTCACGAACCGAATGTCCCTACGCAATGTTTTAAATACTCATACTTGCGGCCTTTCGGTACTATATTTGTGTCAGTTAATTAATTGAATAATTCATATCGTTTTGAAAACTAAGTAATTTTTACCCCAATTTTTATCCCAAAAATATTAGAACCACATGGAGTTACAAGTAAAGTGTGATGAAGTTCAGGATTTATCGAGATTCACGAACTACCACTCTAGGAAGACCATATAACAATTGTACAGTAAAAGGAGTGGCACAACTGTTCATGGCCATTATGACATAATGGCACCTAAATATTATAAGTATGCTGACGCTAGGCGAAAGCAGAAGCATGCATTGTCTCAACAAGCGCAAAAAATTAATACGATGACTAATTTATTCTACCTTTTAAAATAAAATGTCTAAATTGTGGTCAGATGAGGAATGTTGGGAAATGTAAACCACCCCTTAGATAAAGAAAAGTCTGAAGCCTGTGGTATGAACCTCATGTTGTGAGCGTGTATGAGTCTTTGCGAACATTGCACACTTTCCTTTCCAACTGGTATATTTTTAAGCGATTCAGACAGGAAACCCCACATTCAGAGAAAACATCACGAGTTACCATGCACTCAGAAACGTGAAAGTACATCGAAAAATAACTCATCATGTACAGAATAATAAAAATATACTAAACAACACGAATCTCTCTGAATGATAATGCGTGCTAAAATTTTCTGGAATATTTGAATCATAATGAGACTTTAACAGTCAGTCAAGACGCTGAATGATCTCAACTGAATACATATATGCACTTCTATACAAACCATAAATTTAGAATAATTAGGTCAAGTGCACCAGAAATGAGTACTTTAATTGTCACAATGACCATGCTGCAACCTGTTTTCCAACGAGAATGCGTTCGAATCTCACCAGTGAAGGGAGAAATTATCTCTATTCGGATTTCAAGGTTTTCTGTACAAACCCTGTACAAAACGAGATACAGGATTTATGAGGACATTGTCCCATATATATATATATATATATATATATATATATATATATATATATATATATATATATATATATATATATATATATATATATATATATATATATATATATATATATATATATATACATACATATATATAAATTTATATATGTATATATATAATATACATATATATGTATATATATAAATGAGTGTGTGTGCATAGCTAAATACATAAACACACACAAACATATATATATAATGTGTATTTGCTTTTGTCGGAATTTGCATTTAAAAATGAAATATACTAATATCTTTTATCTCTATAAATAAACACATTTATGTACAAAAATAAACTCACACCGCACTTCAAAGACTTATTCCCATACTCCCAATTTTAGCAACATTCATATATTGGAATTATACCAGCTACATTAAACTGAATGTTTAACAGGAAAAACAAGAAGTTCATGGCGAATTCATCTACGATCGCTTTCATTGAAGATTAAAGAAATTTCCTCACACTTCATTACTATAAAAGTTCAATGTTCGAAACTTGCATAAAAATTCTATCAGTCACTAGCTTAGAGCCTCCAGTCTATTTCTACAACGGCGAATGTGATTTTCAAAACAAAAAGGTATTCCAATTTCTAATCCTTTCTTTCTCGGTATAAAAACGTTCGTCCGCTGGATAAACGTAAGTCGTTCTGCCTTGACATGAGTATAATCGACAAAATCCATACCCTTGAGATATACTGTACATCATTAACCTAACATGGATTACTTTGACCAAAGTCAGCACTAAATCGCCCTTGACCTTGAACTCGGAAGTTTTACTCAGTAACTGAAAAATTTACACTAAGCTTATATACATGAGTTTTGCTTTTATATATCCCTATGACTTGCCACTTTGTTAAGATGTTAGAACCAGCTGTGTGGGTGAAGAGGGGACAAATTTCTCTCTACGATCAAGTAAATTACAGAGCACAGGAAGATATTACTGAAGCAGAGTCCCACAAGCTCTCATCTGCCCCACCATGATTGTCAATTTCTTTTCAAGAGCTAAGTTATAAATGGGCACCATCACGGCCATTACGCAGAAAGTGTTCTCATCATGCTAAGCAAGAATTAAGGCTGGAAATATAAATACATCGGACTCTATATTAAGAAAGACCTCGTCTGAGTGGCACTCACAATCAGCTGAGTATTATACTCGGTGTACATATGTCAACATCAAAGTAAAGAGTGTTTCCGAGCCACAAATCTTTCTCCGAGTTAACTTGACATTTATGGCAAAATTATATATACTGTGTATGTGTATATATATATATATATATATATATATATATATATATATATATATATATATATATATATATATATATATATATATATATATATATATATATATAAGAAAATAAAAGGCTCATAAAACACTATTTGAACGTTGCAATCATTATATTTTGGGCATCTTCTTTCGGTGCCTGTTCACTGGTAAAATATATTTTACCAGTGAACAGGCAAAACAGAAGGAAGTGCCCGAAATATATGGTTGCAACGTTCAAATAGTGTTTTATGGGCCTTTTTATCTTCATATTATACTGTAGTATTACAGTAAAAGACATTCAATATACACATATATATATATATATATATAAAATTTTTATCACACCGTGATTTTTATACAATCATGAAGCTACAAATGTCGCTTAATATCGAAATCCACGCTACCTCGGTATATCTCCGTTGGAGAATTGTCGCCGAAGGGGAATTTATATAAGTGATAAATGAATTGGAATTTATTCAGACACGAACCCGCGACGAAAGCCTATTCAGCGACTCAGTTGACGTAAACCATTGAGCCATCAAGAGAGGGTAAAAGTCTTTGCCGAGATGTCGTACTGCTTTTACCCGTCGTGAGCGGGGGAAAGGTACGCAGCTCGACAATGACCCACCTCCGCCATGACAGTTCATTGGTACGTTTGGAACACGCAGCTCTTGTTATGAAATTTTTATCACACCGTGATTTTTATACAATCATGAAGCTACAAATGTCGCTTAATATCGAAACCACGCCCTTCGGTATATCCGTTTGAGAATTGTCGCCGAAGGAATTTATATAAGTGATAAATGAATTGGAATCTGTGGGGGACAATGAACGACGAAGCCTATTCAGCGACTCCAGTTGACGTAAACCATTGAGCCATCAAGAGAGGGTAAAAGTCTTTTGCCGAGATGTCGTACTGCTTTTACGGGGGGAAAGTGTATCAGCCTCGACATGACCCACGACCGCCATGACATCATTGGTTCATTGAACACGCAGCTCTTGTTATGAAATTTATCACACCGAGATTTTTATAAAAATCACGTTACGCTAAATGGTTTACATTGCTTGTTCAACGTTGAGATTGTCGCCGAAGGTGAATTTAGCCATGATCGAAACCACGTTGGCTCGGTGGGTCGTTGTCGAACCGAAGGGACGAAATTTATTCAGCGATAAGTTGACGTAAACCATGGGACACGAACAAGCGACGAAAGTCCATTCAGCGACTCCAGCTGACGATTCCACCATTTATCACTTATATAAATTCCCTTCGGCGACAATTCTCCAACGGAGATATACCGAGGTAGCGTGGATTCCGATATTAAGCGACATTTGTAGCTTCATGATTGTATAAAAATCACGTGTGATAAAAATTTCATAACAAGAGCTGCGGGTTCCAAACGTACCAATGAACTGTCATGGCGGAGGTGGGTCATTGTCGAGGCTAGTACACTTTCCCGCTCACGACGGTAAAAGCAGTACGACATCTCGGCAAAAGATTTTTACCCTCTCTTGATGGCTCAATGGTTTACGTCAACTGGAGTCGCTGAATAGGCTTTTCGTCGCGGGTTCGTGTGACGATTCCAATTCATTTATCACTTATATAAATTCCCTTCGGCGACAATTCTCCAACGGAGATATACCGAGGTAGCGTGGATTTCGATATTAAGCGACATTTGTAGCTTCATGATTGTATAAAAATCACGGTGTGATAAAAATTTCATAACAAGAGCTGCGTGTTCCAAACGTACCAATGAACTGTCATGGCGGAGGTGGGTCATTGTCGAGGCTAGTACACTTTCCCCGCTCACGACGGGTAAAAGCAGTACGACATCTCGGCAAAAGACTTTACCCTCTCTTGATGGCTCAATGGTTTACGTCAACTGGAGTCGCTGAATAGGCTTTCGTCGCGGGTTCGTGTCCCCACGATTCCAATTCATTTATCACTTATATAAATTCCTTCGGCGACAATTCTCCAACGGAGATATACTGAGGTAGCGTGGATTTCGGATATTGCGACATTTGTAGCTTCATGATTGTATAAAAATCACGGTGTGATAAAAATTTCATAACAAGAGCTGCGTGTTCCAAACGTACCAATGAACTGTCATGGCGGAGGTGGGTCATTGTCGAGGCTAGTACACTTTCCCGCTCACGACGGGTAAAAGCAGTACGACATCTCGGCAAAAGACTTTACCTCTCTTGATGGCTCAATGGTTTACGTCAACTGGAGTCGCTGAATAGGCTTTGTCGCGGGTTCGTGTCCCCACGATTCCAATTCATTTATCACTTATATAAATTCCCCTTCGGCGACAATTCTCCAACGGAGATATACCGAGGTAGCGTGGATTTCGATATTAAGCGACATTTGTAGCTTCATGATTGTATAAAAATCACGGTGTGATAAAAATTTCATAACAAGAGCTGCGTGTTCCAAACGTACCAATGAACTGTCATGGCGGAGGTGGGTCATTGTCGAGGTTAGTACACTTTCCCGCTCACGACGGGTAAAAGCAGTACGACATCTCGGCAAAAGACTTTTACCCTCTTTGATGGCTCAATGGTTTACGTCAACTGGAGTCGCTGAATAGGCTTTGTCGCGGGTTCGTGTCCCCACGATTCCAATTCATTTATCACTTATATAAATTCCTTCGGCGACAATTCTCCAACGGGATATACCGAGGTAGCGTGGATTTCGGGATATTGCGACATTTGTAGCTTCATGATTCATAAAATCACGGTGTGATAAAAATTTATAACAAGAGCTGCGTGTTCCAAACGTACCAATGAACTGTCATGGCGGAGGTGGGTCATTGTCGAGGCTAGTACACTTTCCCCGCTCACGACGGGTAAAACACGAATCTCGGCAAAAGATTTATACTCTTGATGGCTCAATGGTTTACGTCAACTGGAGTCGCTGAATAGGCTTTTCGTCGCGGGTTCGTGTCCCTCACGATTCCAATTCATTTATCACTTATATAAATTCCCCTTCGGCGATACCTCCAACGGAGACATACCGAGGTAGTGTGACGATATTCGACATTTGTAGCTTCATGATTGTATATAAATCACGGTGTGATAAAATTTCATAACAAGAGCTGCGTGTTCTAAACGTACCAATGAACTGTCATGGCGGAGGTGGGTCATTGTCGAGGCTAGTACACTTTCCCGCTCACGACGGGTAAAAAGTACGACATCTCGGCAAAAGACTTATACCTCTTGATGGCTCAATGGTTTACGCCAACTGAGTCGCTGAATAGGCTTTCGTCGCGGGTTCGTGTCCCCATGATTCCAATTCATTTATCACTTATAATAAATTCCCCTTCGGCGACAATTCTCCAACGGAGATATACCGAGGTAGCGTGAATTTCGATATTAAGCAACATTTGTAGCTTCATGATTGTATATAAATCACGGTGTGATAAAAATTTCATAACAAGAGCTGCGTGTTCCAAACGTACCAATGAACTGTCATGGCGGAGGTGGGTCATTGTCGAGGTTAGTACACTTTCCCCGCTCACGACGGGTAAAAACAGTACAACATCTCGGCAAAAGATTTATACCTCTTTGATGGCTCAATGGTTTACGCTCAACTGGAGTCGCTTGAATAGGCTTTCGTCGCGGTTGTGTCCCCACGATTCCATTCATTTATCACTTATATAAATTCCCTTCGGCAACAATTCTCCAACGGAGATATACTGAGGTAGCGTGAATTTCGTTATTGGGCGACATTTGTAGCTTCATGATTGTATATAAATCACGGTGTGATAAAAAATTTGATAACAAGAGCTGCGTGTCTCCAAACGTACCAACGAACTGTCATGGCGGAGGTGGGTCATTGTCGAGGGCTAGTACGCTTTCCCGCTACGACGGGTAAAACAGTACGACATCTCGGCAAAAGACTTATACTTTCTTGATGGCTCAATGGTTTACGCCAACTGAGTCGCTGAATATATTGCCGCGGTTCATGTCCCCACTTATCTCCAATCTATTTATCACTTTATATAAATTCCTTCGGCGACAATTCTCCAACGGAGATATACCGAGGTAGCGTGAATTTCGATATTAAGCGACATTTGTAGCTTCATGATTGTATAAAATCACGGTGTGATAAAAATTTCATAACAAGAGCTGCGTGGTTCCAAAACGTACCAATGAACTGTCATGGCGGAGGTGGGTCATTGTCGAGGCTAGTACACTTTCCCCGCTCACGACGGGTAAAAGCAGTACGACATCTCGGCAAAAGACTTATACCTCTTGATGGCTCAATGGTTTACGCCAACTGGAGTCGCTGAACAGGCTTTCGTCGCGGGTCGTGTCCCCACGATTCCATTCATTTATCACTTATATAAATTCCCTTCGGCGACAATTCTCCAAACGGAGATATACCGAGGTAGCGTGAATTTCGATATTGCTTACATTTGTAGCTTCATGATTGTATAAAATCACGGTGTGATAAAAATTTCATAACAAGAGCTGCGTGTTCCAAACGTACCAATGAACTGTCATGGCGGAGGTGGGTCATTGTCGAGGCTAGTACACTTTCCCCGCTCACGACGGTAAAAAGCAGTACGACATCTCGGCAAAAGACTTATACCTCTCTTGATGGCTCAATGGTTTACGCCAACTGAGTCGCTGAATAGGCTTTCGTCGCGGGTTCGTGTCCCCACGATTCCAATTCATTTATCACTTATATAAATTCCTTCGGCGACAATTCTCCAACGGAGATATACCGAGGTAGCGTGAATTTCGATATTATTACATTTGTAGCTTCATGATTGTATAAAATCACGGTGTGATAAAAATTTCATAACAAGAGCTGCGTGTTCCAAACGTACCAATGAACTGTCATGGCGGAGGTGGGTCATTGTCGAGGCTAGTACACTTTCCCCGCTCACGACGGGTAAAAGCAGTACGACATCTCGGCAAAAGACTTATACCTCTCTTGATGGCTCAATGGTTTACGTCAACTGAGTCGCTGAATAGGCTGTCGCGGGTTCGTGTCCCTAACGATTCTAATTCATTTATCACTTATATAAATTCCTTCGGCGACAATTCTCCAACGGAGATATACCGAGGTAGCGTGAATTTCGATATTGCGACATTTGTAGCTTCATGATTGTATAAAAATCACGGTGTGATAAAAATTTCATAACAAGAGCTGCGTGTTCCAAACGTACCAATGAACTGTCATGGCGGAGGTGGGTCATTGTCGAGGGTACACTTTCCCCGGGCTCACGACGGGCAAAAACAGTACGACATCTCGGCAAGAGACTTATACTCTCTTGATGGCTCAATGGTTTACGTCAACTGAGTCGCTGAATAGGCTTTTCGTCGCGGTTCGTGGTCCCCACGATTCCAATTCATTTATCACTTATATAAATTCCGGCGACAATTCTCCAACGGAGATATACCGAGGTAGCGTGAATTTCGATATTGCGATTATTTGTAGCTTCATGATTGTATAAAATCACGGTGTGATAAAATTTCATAACAAGAGTTGCAGAAAACCAAACGTACCAATGAACTGTCGGCGGAGGTGGTTGTCGAGGTTGGGTACACTTTCCGCTCACCGACGTGGTAAAAGCAGCACGAAGATTCCGGGCAAAGACTTATACCTTCTTGATGGCTCAACATTTGACAACCGAGTCATGAATAGCTTTCACGCGGTTCGTGTCCCCACCGCTGTCATGGTTCGTGTCCCCACGATTCCAATTCATACTAATACTTATATAAATCTCCCCTTCGCGACACCTCCAACTTGAGATATACCTGAGGTAGCGTAATTTGATATTAAGCGACATTTGATTCATGATTGTATAAAAATCACGGTGTGATAAAATTTCATAACAAGAGCTGCGTGTTCCAAACGCATCAATGAACTGTCAT
>NC_089750.1:46874026-46914166 GCF_040412425.1 Macrobrachium rosenbergii | reverse complement strand
AACAAACTCATATATGTATATATATATATATATATATATATATATATATATATATATATATATATATATATATATATATATATTAACTCTATCACATACACAATTGTTCTGTGCATTAGTAGAATTACTAAAGGACCTCATTTCAAACTGGATGGTAATTAATGGAGTATTTATTTAGAAAAAGTTACAAGCTTTCTTGGACAAACAGTCCACATTATCAAGTATCACATTATCAAGTATCTGTACTGTGAGCAGACGCTCAGTCCAGCTGTATTTATATCTATGTGCTGGGTACTTTTAACCCTATAATCGCCCAGCTCCTCCTGTGTGACCCCCACCCCCTCGTGATCTTGGCCTATCTCTGCCCCCTTCTTCTTCCAGGTGTCCGTTTTCCGTGCGTTCCCTTGCGTTTTTCCTTTGTTTCCTTGCTACTGTGGAGTATACGATTTTTCTAGATATGCTGTCTTCAAAGCCGTTTCCAGTGTTCCCTGTTGTTAAATAGTGGACACGGCTTCATGTAAAACAGATCCTGACTATCATACCTCTTGGAGTTTTTTCATAACATGTAGGCATTTACAACAGTAGTAGAGCAATAGATATACTCTACTTAGATTTCCAAAAGTCCTTTGACAAAGTTCCGCACAAGAAACTAATGAAAGTTAGAGCTTTAGGAATTGTAGGAGAAATAGCAGACTGGATGGAAGACTGGCTAACTAATAGAAAACAGAGATTGGTAATTAATGGTGAAGAATCAGAATGGGCAGATGTGACAAGCGGAGTTCCTCAGGGTTCTGTCCTTGGCCGCTCTTGTTTTTTATTTGCATTAATGACATTGATGTAGACTTAACAAGAAGGATAGCCTACATTTTGTAGATGACACCAAACTAGGTGTGAATGCAGCAGACCCTGATACTGTGAAAAGTTTAAGAAATGACCTAAGGAAAATAGGAGAGTGGTCAACAAGATGGCAAATGCCTTTTAACTTGGATAAGTGTAAAGTGTTACTAACAGGAACAAATAACCCTCATGCCAACTACATGCTGCTTGGGAATGACATAAACAGTGTAGAACAAGAAGAGGATCTTCGAGTCATTATCACCAAGTTGTAAACAGCAACAGTGTGGAAGAGTTTAAAAGAAAGATAGACAAAATCATTAGAACACTGTGAATGAACAATAAAACCTGCTCATAGAGATAAGTGAGCACATGATGTCTCCTCTGGTGGACTAATAAGTCCCTGAGACACTAATCCTTGTAACTCCTTGTAACTCTCTCCCTCTCTCTCTCTTTCTCTCTCCAACCCTCCCTGTCTCTTTCCCACTTTCTTCTCCCTAATACACCCTCTACTCTCTCTCTCTCACTTCCTCTCTGTCACTCCCTTTCCAACCACCGACCCCGTTGGTGCCACTGATGTATTACCCCCACAGTATTCTTTTCCAGATAGTAAGTCATATGTATACCGAAATTACTGTAGATATGATAAATTCGTAAAGTTATTATGTCTATGGGACTAACCAGCCCGGTTTCACTGGCAGAACCAGGGAAACCCTTCCCACCCTCACCCCATTTGGTGCCCTTTGGTGCTAGTGGTGTCTTACCCCCACATTGCTGATTTTTAGATAGTAAGTCATATGTATACCAAGTTTACTTGAAATTGCTCAATTCATTTCAGAGTTATTCTAGCACACACACACACATACATACATACACATCAATTTATGCATAAATACACACACACACACACACACACACACACACACTCACACACACACACACACACACACACACACACACACACACACATATATATATATATATATATATATATATATATATATATATATATATATATATATATATATATATATATATATATATATATATATATATATATATATATATATATATATATATATATATATATATATATATATATATATATATATATATATATATATATATATATATATATATATATATATATATATATATATATATATATATATATATATATATATATATATATATATATATATATATATATATATATATATATATATATATATATATATATTTATATATATATATATATATATATATATATATATATATATATATATATATATATATATTTATATATATATATATATATATATATATATATATATATATATATATATATATATATATATATATATATATATATATATATATATCTCGCATCATAGTAAAAGTTGTGATCCTGTATAAATGACCCTGGCATAAAAAGAAATGAGAATAAATAGAAAATTTTCTATAATGTGAGTCTGTACCGTATAGTTTGAGAACAAGAAAGGGTGTCAGGCGATTACACACACACACACACACACACACACACACACACACACACACACACACACACATATGTTTATATATATATATATATATATATATATATATATATATATATATATATATATATATATGGGGTAGTGTGTGTTTGTATGAGTGTAGATATATTGATATATTGTTTATGATGGAAAAATTTCTTACCCATGGAATATTCAAACATTCAGACTGTTTAAATGTAATGTGGTTTTACAAATAATGAACCCTAATGATGTGAACAAAAATCAGACGTGATTAACGGTGAAGGCGTTTGGTCAACGTTTGTCAAAATCTCTGTTAGTATTGGAATGGTGGTCCTTTACTATCAAAGATCTGTTGACTTCATCCCCTTCAGAGCTGTGTCCTCTTTGCTTCAATTTATACATCCCAGAAAGTACGTCATGTATAACAAAATCCGGCACTCTTACAAAATGAATGACTAGGAATGGGTCGCCTTTGACGTCAGTAAAGAGATGCTTTATTCAGTAGAGGATCATAGGCTGCTATTTCAGGTCTTTGATATAGACTTTTCACTTATGCAAACTTCTCATTTTTTAATACGTTAAAGGGCGCTATTGCTATTTTTTTTTTTTATTGTTTCCTCTCGTTTGTAAAAATCCCATTGATTTAATTTAGATTAAAAATCGTTCTTCTAATTCCTTTGAAATTATATTCTTTTTCCATGCTTTCTCATTAGGCGATGCCATTATTTTTGTTAACTACGGAAATTTTTTTGCTATTTTACTTATTGCTAACTTTTTATATTCATAAATTAGGTTATTCCTAAATTTAACCTCTTTCATTGCTTTGAGAATGAAAGTAATTCTAATCAACAGTACAATATTTCTCATTATACAAATTCAATGTTTACACTGGCAATTCAGAAAGATGAAAAAGGCCATGAATCTTTAATCGTGCCAGTTGAATTTTGTTCAATATAAAGTGTTCATCTGCATCAAAATGACATCTGAAATATTTACAGAAAATTAACACCTTCTCTCTCTCTCTCTCTCTCTCTCTCTCTCTCTCTCTCTCTCTCTCTCTCTGTTTATCGGAATAGCAATATGCTTTAGCTTCTGTAGTTGTAATTACAATAAGATTGTACAGTGGCGTTACCTCTATTTCTCGAGGGAAGCTTCTCTGATGCGACAACGAAAAGTTAAAATGTTTAGATACCTTTAGTTATCGCTTCTCCTGCAAGTTAAAGCCCACTGTTATGTTAAAAATTTTTTTGCAGACTGTTCAGTTTCAGAGCTGCTATCTTAGTAGGTAGATGACATTGCCATCCCACTTAGCTTCAACTCTTCTTGTGTACATACTGAAGCTATTTTATTTCCCTCGCTGATCATCTTATTTGTCTTGGAAGCTATTTTGCTCCTCAAGACACAAAGGCTTGGAATTTATTTGTTCTGATACGTAAATAACACTGCGATAAAGTTACCTGCCACTGAGGTCTATGTTTTTTTTTTTTTTTTTTTTTATAGTACGCTTGTATCGGTGACAAGCCCTGAGCACTTATTTGTGTGTTATTAATAAAGTACTAATGCATGCACCATATTATATTCCGTCTTAGACATTTTCCAACGATAAGTTCTTCAAATGATGAATAGTATTATTTGTTAAAGATGTTCTTGTTATTTCATTCAGGAAATTGCTTGGTTTAATGAAAAGTTTGGTCATCCAAAAGTTTCCATGAGCATTCTACATCTCACCCCATTTTGTTGAGTTATGAAATATCTCGAAATCTGAAACTGTGTGGAAGTTAACGCTACTCGGTTGCAGAAATCAGGATGCAGTTGACGTCACTGTTGTCCTGAAGGAAGGAAGTAGAAAAAGTCAAATTGTTTCTAAATAATAAATGCAATGGCAGAGCCGTGAGATCAATTTATTATTGTCATTATGCAGAAGACCCCCTTCTAGTACTGAAGTACTGGAAAATAACACCCATTCAAGTGTGCTGAGTTTCCATATATTTGTCAATCTGTTTAATCATTTCCTTCTATTACATTCCCAAAATTAATAGCTTTTACCACCTAGCTTTTGCGCGCAATTATTCATGAGTAGGACATTCATATTCTCCCCCCCCCCAACCCTCCCCACCTCTCTCACTTTTTCTCCCTGTCTTTGATTAAGGGTGCAGAGTATGACGTCAGTTGGCCCTTTCGACCCGTCCCGTCTCCGAAACTCTCGCGATGCGGCGCGGACAGAGAAAATAAGGCTGCATGGATGGATGGGGTTGAGGCGGAGGGTGGAGGGTTACGTTGTGTGTATTATAGTCATCGCTGGTTCGAGTTCGGCAGCAAGGGTTACACCGCAGTGTCATGGTGAACGTAATGACTCCTTTTCGTTAGGAATGGATAATATTTCCCCTTTGTTATTCATCGACATACAAAGTAGAATATATATAGCTTCCATCAGACGGATTCGGAACTGCACCTAGGATTTGAACATCAAGGAACAACGTAGGAGAGTCGAGGGTTTCTCGGTGCTCCACCCTGTGATAGTTTATAAATCAACCATTCCTGCATGTTGCAAGATATCGCCAACAACTTAACAGCCCTTAAGGAGATCATTAAAAGAAAACCTCTTGACCACACCTGCGGATGGAAGAGTTATCCTGTTCGTATACTTCTGATGTCTAACCTCCCTCTCAACCCCTTCTCAGGATGCAGTCAAGAGGCGGAACGCCGTCCTTCGCTTTTATACCTAAACGGAACGATGTATATAGTTTGTATAACGGTATTTTGCATTGAATAACAATTTTTAAACATATGTTTAAACAAATCGGCCGTCACTTGCTCTTGCAATCTTGCTGTAGCCTTCGTTTTCCGTGCTTCATTTTCTCCTCAGTGCTCCTTTTCGTTTTTACTTCAACTATCAACTTTCTTTCGGAGAAAATGAATTAAAATTCTGAGCTAGGATTTTGTTTCTTAATCCCATCTATTTCGGAGTCAACCAGATTCTCCCTTTGAGAGTGTGGAGACAGGAACCTTGAGACTTCTGTAATTAGTTAAGCTGTCTTAGAGGGCAGTGACAGGACTTCGTGAGCTCTGTCATTTCTTAGACCGGCTAACGAGGGAACTATAATCCTTTGCGTGTATAGGTTTCTCTCTCTCTCTCTCTCTCTCTCTCTCTCTCTCTCTCTCTCTCTCTCTCTCTCTCTCTCGTGCACTTTCAGCAAATTTCTCTCCACGGCTCAGCATTCTTGTAATGTGCTTCTTATTTTTTTATTTATTTATTTATTGTTAATCTGTCGTCTTTTGCATTGTAAGCCTGTCAGTGTGAAGAACAGAATTCTGTTTCATATTAGTTACAATAAAGATGGCCTACTAAAACTTCTGCTATAATCTCTAAGGTTGGTAATAATCTCAATAAATCGTAATGAAGATCCTATGTCGCATATTTCGTTGTGCACAACAACGAAAGTCTACGGGTAACAAACTCCAATTTTATGTTTGTCCGTCCTAAGCCCAGTCTCTCTCGCCTCTGAGCTCTGTTGGAAAAGAGGAAGAAGAAGAAGAGGAAGAAAAAAAAACACCTTGGTAATAGGTTCTGGACGATACGTAACGTTCTAGTGGTCGGAACTTTCTGTCTTGGTCCTCTCTTTTGTTACCGTTTCTTTTTTTTTTTGTGATATGTATATGATAATAGTGATTATAATTTGGAAGGTCCGTGAATACCTACTTTAGTTATCATTCTCGTTGAGAATGAATCTCGGTCTCATAAGTGACAGACCAAGGCGGTACTGACTGACCTACATTGGCCTGTCACTTGGGAGAGTGAGGTTCGTTCCTGATGTGAGTTAGAAGTTTACTTCCATATATTACGTGGGTGGCCTGTTATTTACTTTAATTAACTGAGTAATTAGCTCATTTTTGCCTTGCATTCACCGAAGAACCACGTAGCCTGCCTTTTAAGGGCAACAACACTATAAATGGCATAACAATACAATCGATAGGTCGCCAGCTTGAAACGAATCATTACAAGAATATATATATTTCACACAAGACCGTGAAATAATTAAACTTACTGAAACTAGTTAAAAAAAAATTAAACCGGAGTATTTGCAGGAGCTGAACAGCAGCTCGAAATTTTAGTCCTAATCAAGACGAGTACATCAATGCTACACAATTTACACAAGGGAGCTGAGTCTCTTCTAAGGGCTTTCTTGTAACAGTCAATGTTCAAAGGACGTGAACGTTGCTTTCAAGCACTAAGGATACAGATATCTCCAAGGAAGAGGGAAAAAACCAGGATTCAAGGCGTGCATGCATGTCTAGAAATAAATCATCCAGATAATACTCATGTATAGAAAAATCTCTCTCTAACAATATTTAATCACAAGGAATGAAATTTTACTCATATCAGGAATAACGATTTTAACATCATGGAGGACATTTCAGGCTATATCACTGGACAACGCTGAATTCGATTACTATATGAACTTCATAAGGGGAATATTCAATACGAGGGGTCTTAGTAAGGGATTTTTTCAGAGAGGGGAATTTGAACAAGGATAATGAGATTCAGTCGAAGGAAAAGAACACTGGTGAATCAATTGCTAAAATCAGACTTAATGCTGAATTCAATAATGCAGTGATCAATTGCATTAAGCTTGCCTCGGTCCGCTGGGGTTCAACAAAGAATTCCACGTGTGTGTGTGGGAAGGACAGACAAAGAGGTGCTTTGGAGGAACACCTGGACACGTTGGATCTGAGTGATGGATGGAGTGCGTCTGAGAACTTTGCTTGGCCGCTTTCCGGCTCCTCATTTCCGAAGCTCCGCCCAGCAAAGCTTGTGGCATTGGGTCGCTGGTATTGTCTGAAAGTAACCAAAGACTCGCCAGCAAAACAGGTCACAGTAAAGTAGCTGTTGGGGGAAGGGTGCCTAAGAGCTACACTAGTACGAGCATTTTCCATTATGAATTCATCTCCCATCTTAAATGTCCGTTGGCTGGCTACACCTCTCGTGTGGAATCTTCCTACCATTAAATAAAATTTGATATTAAGCTAAGATGCAAGATAAGCAATATATATATATATATATATATATATATATATATATATATATATATATATATATATATATATATATATATATGTCTTTAATTTTCTAATCGTTCTACCTCGAATATAATACCAAAGGGGAATTACAATTGATGAGTGGTGTGGTTCGTCACCTGGCGGATTCGAACCAAAACATCGAGAACCAACGACTTCAGTGACGCCAGTACTCTTACCACTAGGCTATCTAGAGAGGTAAATAAGTTGATACCCACTTTGCCGTACATATGCCCCTCGAACACAGATATTTGTACTTAGCGTCGATAACAACCCACACCCCCACGCACAGCAGAGCCGTTATCAACTTTTTTTTATCTCTCTTGACAGCTTAGTAAATATAATATTAAAGTGAAGATATCTTTAAAAACTACCTTTAAAAATCTGAACAGTGCTCACTAAACGAATAATATATGCTATTTTTTTTCTAAAAGGATAATAAATTAACTATGATTGCAAGTTACCGAGTGCTGACTCAACACTTGTGCTTAAATATCACTTGATTTTCTTATGCTATTTACTATAAAATTTCACATGTATCTGCTTAACTGAATATTCATGAAAAGGTATGCCTAATACGAAGTTATTTTGGTTGCATTATAGAGAACTAGTGTACAACCCTTGTGGCAGGTAACCATATCTTCACCAAGGATGCTTAATTGTGGTAGAAAGAAAATTTCACAAGACAACGGAAAGGTTCCCTCACGAAATAATTACCCTACCTAACATGTATAATGCTGTCTTCAGCAATATACTCTTCCAACTGCATAATGAAGTTTAAAAGTCTCTCTACCAGCCTCAAAGGAATAAGAAGAAAATAACTGACTACACAGTTCTATTAACTCAGTAATATATATACTGTGTGTGTGTGTGTGTGTGTATATATATATATATATATATATATATATATATATATATATATATATATATATATATATATATATATATATATATATATATATGTGTGTGTGTGTGTGTGTGTGTGTGTGTGTGTGTGTGTATATATATATATATATATATATATATATATATATATATATATATATATATATATATATATTATATATATATTAATAGACCTATACAGTCAATTAAATTTATTATGTATAGCATGGCTTGTCGGTAATTTTTGTTCCATGATAAATTTGGTACTTTGAAAAACCATTATTTCTTTGAAGAAAGGTGACTATTAGGTAAATGCCATATAGTCTTTGATACTGCAAACTGATAAAGCAAAAACTTTCAGTGTTCGTTTCCTTTTCTTGTATTTTAATTTGTATTCATAACTTGTTTCGTAAGCTTGGAAATGAGGTATTCTTTTTTAGTGCGACCATGAAAATTTAGGTAGTTTCGTTGTCTGCAATCTTATTACAACGATGTGTATGCCCTCACAACACACGGACATAGAGATACACATATTTTATAGATGTATATAAAGATGTACACATACACACACACACACACACACATGTTTTTCATGGTCACATTAAAAAAATACCTCATTGCCATGTTACGAAGCGAGTCACGAATACTAATTACAATTTGAGAAAAAGGAAACGAACACTGACAGTTTTTTTATTTATCATTTTGCAGTCTCAAAGACTGTATGACATTTACCTAATAGTCACTTTTTCAAAGAAATAATAGTTTTTTCCAAATGCCATATTTATCATGGAACGAAAAATACCGACAGCCACGCTATACATAATTAAACTTATGATATGTTTCTATTTATCCAGCGGTAAAGAAGGAACGGTTTCCTAGTGTACAACGCTTCCTAAAAAAATAGATCTTTGAATCTGGGAAGCAATGAGAACTCCCTAAATTTCTGGAAAAACAAACAAAATCAGTTTCATTGGCAGAACGTTTACATGCGGAATTAAAATGTATCCGCCTAGAAAAGCAGAAAAAAAAAATAAATAAAAACTATGATGTGTTCGGAGAAGTACAATGTATAAGTATTAGAACAACAATTACAAGTATTTCATTATTAATTTTCTACTCTGAACCGGTCTAGGGGGCACAGCCAACTTGTGGATGGGGTGTTATTTGATTTGTTGGGAGCTGCTTGAAAGTTTGATATTTATTTATTTTAAAGCAACAGGAACGGCAGGATGTTAGAAGTTAATATGAAAGAAGAAATACAGAACATTTCTCATTTCCACGCCATAATAAATCTATTACGACAATGCACACTATTTTGCATGTTGAGTGTAACGTTGTTTTACGGCTCTGTGCCCAGGGATGGAAGACGCCAAGCGATGAAATCGGTGTTTTGAGAACTGTCTTTCATAACCGGTTTTTCACAGGGGAGCTAATCACGCCTAGAAGAGAAAGAACCTATTACATGGGAAATGAGATCCAAAGTTTCAGAGTACTTAAATTCCACCCTTTCGTTGCCATTGGGTCTTGGTCTGATAAGGGAATCGGTTACCTATCACGATTTTTTCTTTTCATTAGGAAAACTATTTTTTCGTATGAGTTCTACGACAGACAAATCAGTTTGTAAGTTTTTGAACTCTAC
The DNA here is from genome assembly GCF_040412425.1 of Macrobrachium rosenbergii. Classification (NCBI taxonomy): domain Eukaryota; kingdom Metazoa; phylum Arthropoda; class Malacostraca; order Decapoda; family Palaemonidae; genus Macrobrachium; species Macrobrachium rosenbergii. The sequence goes on along the minus strand of NC_089750.1, from coordinate 46,904,215 downwards.
CAGCTCTTTACTAGAATGTAAAGTCATCGTAACAAAATCTAACAAAAACAGCATATTCTTATCTTGAAAACGAAGAATCCTTCAGTAATAAGGCACGTGAATAACTCATTAATACTGAGACTTAAGATGAACGGACAAAAAATCTTCCTGGTTACAGTAGTACTGACTTTTATAGAAATGTTAGGTAAATAGCTCAAGGCCAAAAGATCATAGAATGGGAGTAATTAAAAATCAGTTAACCCTAAACGTCCATATTCCTATAACCTCCCAGAAGCAAAAGGGTAATATATATCATTTCGAGTGCTGTATCTATATGGAAGACCCTGAAATCGTTATAATGAGCCCCATCAAGACTAAGGGTTGCTTGAGTGAAGTATATGGATATATTGACATTCTGGGATATTATATGGAGAGATTCGAATAAGTTTCTGTACTAAGTTGAGCAGCCTGGTACCAAACATCATATCTAAAAACAGAAATGGAAGAGGTTCACAGTTGTCTTGGGTGTACAAACGATTTTCAAGTTCATATCAGATAAGAAACTAACTTTCTCAAAAATCTCACATCCATTTCTTCAGAAACCTACTTACCAGCAAAACTTGGACTGGCCAGCGACCTGATTTTGTGTGCCCTAAATATATACTCCCATCTGTACAAGATAAGGATTTCAAAAATCTTACGACCACATACCGAGACCACATATGATAAAATGAAGTGAAAAAAAATCCATGCTTAATGCCACCAAGAAAATAAGTGAAGCATTAGGCATACACAAGTCCTGCTTTTAGCTACCGAAATACCATTAGATCTGCGGTCACTAATGTTTACCGGGAAAAGGAAATACCCAAAATATTAGAATTATTTTGATACAAGAGATGGGATAAGTTTTATGTTGGTGTTACTCGGAAAAATTATTTCCCAGAGAAAAAATCGATCGCCAACGATTTATAAGATAGGTACATTCAGATTCTGTCATTTTTAACCATATGATTAACACCAACAACAATATAAACTGGCATACAACGCAAACTGTGTATGGAGTTTGTGTTTAAAAGGACATGCACTTCAAGTTGCTTAAATTAAGAATAGATAAATTAAAAAGATTCTGTGACAAGGGTTGGGTACACGATAAAACTGCCGTTATATTTTTTGCTCTACTTTACAGATGAACACTCCTCGTCTTCGAAGACTCAGCCATACCTTGTGAACCTCATAAACTATAATTTAAGGCAATCTAAAAGGCAATGGTAAAATATTCTTTTATACAAAGTTACTTTGATTAATATTGTTTTATTACTGTCCCAATATAATGCCAAAGTCATTATAGTTTGTAAAAGGACAAAAATTACTTTGATTAATATTGCCAATTATTACTCATTTGAAATATTATATGGACTATGGTTCATATATAATATATATATATATATATATATATATATATATATATATATATATATATATATATATATATATATATATATGTGTGTATATATTTGATATATATATATATATATTATATATATATATATATATATATATATATATATATATATATATATATATATATATATGATATATATACATATATATATATATATATATATATATATATATATATATATATATATATATATATATATATATATATATATATATATATATATATATATATATATATATATATTATATATATATATATACATATATATATTAGGATGCAACGCCACCAACTCTGCACCCACCAGCATATCAAGCTCCGGCCCCTACCGGAACTGAACGGAACTAACCAAAAATTAGTGCCGCTTTAGCCTGTGTCCAACCGATCAGTTTCTGCTTTAGTGTGTATCCTGCCACCACATTTGTATCCTACACTATCTAACGTAAGGGGAAAAGCAAAAACGGAAGGAGGATTGCCATTTATTGTTGTATTATAAAATTTAAAAGCAGTAAAAATTATGAAACAAGAAATTTGACTAAAAATTCATAAGGCAAGATATTTGAATCCTTTAAATACAATCAATCTGAATGTCGTTTAACATATCGAGAAAAAAGTCGGCACTATTTCCCTTTGAAAACCTCCAACAAACCTCGTCTAAATGTCCCTGCATGTGATGGCTAGGCACTTCTCGGTTCTTCTTCATTACCTTAATCTTGCTTTCTAGCCAAGTTCTTTCAATTTGTTAGGTATGAGCAAAAGTATTAGGGTCTACAAAACTGACCTGATGGTTTACGGTGTGATGTACATATCCCAATTGTGAAAGTCTGCGATATGCAGGCCATTCATCAGAGTGTATCCGTGATCCACTCGCTACTTCCCTTTCCATGGTGGGCAACAAAGTTGCAGCGTCTCTCTTTTCTACGTAGAAATATTGCACAACGTTGCCCTGGCATAAACCAAAGACCCAAGGACCATCTATGCGCTTACCATGATTGCGATTGTTTTTGACATTTTCTGGATCTACTATGTCTGATGCTTGGTCTACTTCACCCCCTGTTGTATTTGCGCCGACCGGCGAATCTTGATTTATCGATTTGAACAGGATTATTTTCCGTTCCAACCATTTGCCCTCTTCGGTTGACAGAAACTATATATTAGAACAAACCTCTCGGCAATAATTGAACCAATCAATTACAGTAGCTGATGTTAATCCAGTATACTTTGTAACTTGTGCTACTGGTAGTTCCATAGACCACAAAAAGATTAGCTCAATGATTGTAATTTTTCATATATATCGGTATACAAAAAAAATTATTGCCTTTTTTCACAGAGCTGCTGCCTGACAACCCTTTCTCCTACATCTCCATACTGGCCAATCCTTTCCTCGTGATATTTAAGTAGTTTGAATGACGGGTCCATCGCACTTTTGATAAATATTCCTAGCTTTCAGTAATCCATTTTCAATTAGGAAGGTAGTCATAGCACTTTCACTGGAAGCAATGTTAGCGTAAAAATCCCGAAAATATATCGTGTATGGGTTTTGCTGCATAAGTCCTTTAAGAGTATGAACAAAATGTCGAAATGACTGAAATACATTTACAAACCTTCGAGCTCGGCATTTTGGTGATGAGTTGTCAAGTTATCTAAGAACTGGTAGAAAGATAGTTATCTGGATAGTTATCTAGATAGAAAGATAGTTTCCAGCTTTTTTGTCAGTTTGGTATTTATCAGGATTATTTTGGCAGCTTGATGGTGGTTGTCAAGGCAGATTAAAATAGATAGAAAGATAGTTATCTAGATAGACAGTTTCGAGCTATTTTTGGCATTTGGTATTTTTCGGCAGTTTGGCTTGTCAGGATGCACGCTAAAACAGATAAATTCAAAGGTAGGACACAAAGCCTGGTAGGACACACGCTAAAGTGGCACCTGTTACTTTTTAGGAGGATCAAAAACAAAGATGACTGGGAGCTGTGAGAAGAGTCAGGAGTTTTACAGTTTAAAATGAGGCTAAAGGGAGCATCACAAACATTGGAGCTGGTAGTCTACACAGAGTGCAGACTGTTCGAGGAAAGTCACTTTCATAAGCCAAATGTCTGGGAATGCAAATTTTGTAATGGGCTAGACGAGTCAGTGTTTGGGGCAAAAACCTAGGTATAGGTAGACAAAGTGGCCTTTACGTATGGTTTTGATGAAAGGTGAAAAACAAAATTACATGGATAAAAGAACGAAACAAAATGAAAGGACAATTAGATTTCTTTCTCCAACATTTTGCCATATACGTAAATGATTACCGTTAATAATACAAATATTTTAACCATAGGTGTTGCCTACAGCAAGATATGGCAAGGCTGCCATGGAAGTTTATTATAATGTCATTTTCAATTTACTGTTAGGGTTCTAAGGTTCTTTTTTGGAAATAGACATTCACCGGAAAATAAGGCTTTTTAAAAAATTTTCCATGAGTGCCTTCGCTGTCATTATAATTTTGCATGTGCAAAATATATAAATAAAACCATTATGTCTTATAATTATTAAACTTTACCATATACTAAAAGTAGAGGTCATCTCGTCAATTCAGGTAAAATTATATCCTCTCAGTGTCCCTACAGGAGACTAAGTGTCCAAGACTCAGAGGAAAACTCGAAAAAATTTTCCCTCATATAAATATGAAGAAATGACTGATTGAATTTTAAACATGCACTGGCATCACAACAGCATTTGTCACTGACGTAAAAAAATTATATTGTTGCCTAAAAGTAAAACCTTAATTAAAAGAAAATATTTCGTATAAAATTACGTTTGTGAAGTTACAAGTGCACTAAATAACATATTCATATCAGGTAAAATAACCGGGAAAAAATACTGAAACAATGCATTATCTAAAGCACATGAAATGAATACTAATAACATATTTCATGGTAACAACATTTATCCTTCAGTTCAAGGACATTTAATAAGCTACAGGATTTCGTGCTAATGTCTCCCTCATTAAGTCAACACCTCTGCTAATAATATCTGTGACCTATTTCCCTGAGTCGTGGCCTGCATTAGTTATGAATGCGCAGAGACTTGCAATCAGTAATATCACCAAATGGCATCAAAATAAGATATAAAGGCTAATTATCGCACTTGAGGAAACTTACTAAGTTTCCGGAAGACACCTGTGATATACATTCAAGAAGTAGATACTTATAACATAGACATGCTTATATAATTTAGGTATCACAAAAAATGCATATATGTATACTGTCTTCATATAATACTCCAAGACTCCGATCTAGTGATGACCAGTTTTGGTGTAGAATCCTTGTTTACAAAATTAATGTTCCAGTTGCAGAGACTAGAGAAATAATCCTTGAAACGCTATTTTCCGAACCCAGCTCAACTTTTAGAAATTTTAACCGCTCGATTTTTAAAACCTTCCTAGACCTGGCCGTGCTGGACGCGACCTTTGCTTTTAATGGTAGGTTATTTAAAGAAATTGAGGGCATGGCTATGAGTTTACCCCTTGGACCCACCTTCGCAAATATCTTGATGTACTCCCTGGAGAAGCACATGTTAACGATTGTCTCTTAGGCTTAAGCCCTCAATTTTATACCAGGTTTGTTGCTCTTCCTACAGGATCATCATACCGACTCCTTCCTCTAATATCTAATTCGTCAATACCCAACACTCCAACATCGGGTTTACGCTGGAGAGGGAGTCCAGCCATCAGCTTTCCTTCCTGGACGTCCTTCTTACTAGGCAAAATGATTCTTTTTATCACTACTGTTTTTAAAAACGAACTTTTACCGGTTCGGGCTCTAATTTCTACAACTCATGTTACTTTAAATTTAAACTTACTTCTGTTTATACACCATTACACAGAGCTTACGACTTACTTCTATGGGACATGTTTCAGAAGGAATACTTATTCTTAGCAAATCATTTTAAAAACAACTGTTTTCCTGCTAATTCTGTCAGTAAGATTTGCCGAAAATGACTAAACAATTTCTTCCCCCGCCAACAAAGTATCCTAGTGTACCAAAACTGGAATTTTATGCCAGCTTCCCTTATGTCTCTGATAGTTCTTTTAAAAGAAAATTTACACCAGTAATAAAAGAACATTTTCCTGCCATGAAAGTGATTCCGAAGAGTCCTTGACCATCCGTTCCTTGTTCCGGTTTAAAGATCAGCTGTGCCCTTTTATGTCATCTTGTGTGGTGTTTAAATATATTTGCCCCAGGTGAAACTCGGGATTTATTTGGGATCCACATGGAGGCTCCTTAAGGTAGGTATCACCTGTCATAGAGGGGTCAGTTTCCGGACAGGCAGCACACTCATAAACCCGAAACATTTTCTAATATAAAAGCTCATTCAAAAATCTATAAAGCTTACATAGCAAATAAATGTTTTCAAATCATCGGCAAACACCCAAGACTCAGGAATTACCTTTAGAGTCCTTACCAATCCTTCTTTGGCTGAGTCGGTTGAGCTTCAGACTGTCATTTGGGCAGGAGTTCAATTCCTTCTTGTCTAGATTAAGGAGAGTTAGAGAATTTATTTCTGGTGATAGATTTTCACTTCTCTTCTTTACTGGTTCGGATTCCACAATAATTCTGTAGTCCCGTTGCTAAGTAACCAATCTGGTTCTTAGCCACGTAAAATAAGTCTAATCCTTCAAAACAGCCCTAAGGAGAAATGTTAATCAGCTTTTGGTCTGTTGTAAAACTAAATTTGATTTTACTTAGAGTCCTTACCAATCAAAAATGCATCCCCATTAAACATGCATTTACGAAACCCTCTTCTTGTCTAGAGATGTATTTTTATCTTTTTTTTTTTCTTATTTCCCTCCACTCGTGTTTCTTTTATTCTGGTAGAAGGTTGGTCTAATTCAAAGTCTTACTTTTGTGAATTTCAATGTATCGTGATTTTAAAATAATTGCATTATTTTAAGTGTAAAATATTTATATTTAAGTTTTATGCTAGTTGTATTATGTATTTGTTTTCTTATTAGAGCCCTTAAAAATGCAATAATACGAAAATTACGAAACGTCAGGAAATAAATATGAACAAGAGACCATGAATCTTAGTGTCTATAAATGTATGTGTGTGTATATATATATATATATATATATATATATATATATATATATATATATATATATATATATATATATATATATATATATATATATATATATATATATATATATATATATATATATATATATATATATATATATATATATATAGTCAGTATGTGTTTAATTTAACATAAATTAATTTGTTTTGAATAAGTCACTTTGGCAGTAATTATTTTTTTTTGGAACGTAATGACCTTGTTTCCTCCTCTCCGACATTTCTGACTTGCTGTATAGTTTTATTTACAATGAGCTTGTTTTATTTTCACGTGTGGTGTTGGCTTCTCATCCGGAGCTGTATTCAGCGCTGTCTCGCCAGGTCTGAGTCAGTCGTTTCTGGACCATTAACATTGTGAGGGCTTGACTTATTTTGGATTACGAGATCTGCCTTTCTTCAGTTGCTGCTGCTGATCTCCTTTGAGAGATTGATTATTCTTCATTCTGCGCCCTTGGTTCAGTTATTTTGCCAAGGGGACCTCTCTGCCAACTGGTAAGGTGTGATTACCTGTTGGACGGCCATGTCCATTGATTGTCTTGCGACGTTAAAGTGATTCTTTCTTCAGTCTGCGCCCTTGGCCCAGTTATTTTGCAAAGGGGACCCCTCTTACGTTTGGTAAGGTCTTAGGAATATATATTATTCCCCTCGACCCGTGATTTGAAGGCTGTGTTAGCCACTACCACCGTTTAGAGCTCACTTAAGGAAGCAATTTATTTTTTCGTTAGTGATAAATATTTAGTGTGTAATAAGTTAGGTTATTCTGACTTTTCGACATTCTATTACTTTCAGGCCCTCTCTTTAAAGTGTAATTGCATAGTCTGTCTTAATTTCATGTAAGTGTGTTTGTTATTCGATGTTTTTCAGTGTGTGGTTGATTTTGTGTTTATTTAATGTATTTTGTAAGAGGCTCAGTGGTCATTTCTTTCTAAAAGTTTGTATTAAATATTAAGGTTTTATTTTCACTTTTTCTTTATCCTCCTTGATTCCATCTCTGTACACTCTGTTGCAGCCATTCCACCTATTGTGGACTTGGTCGTTAGTGACTTTATTTGTATTTTTAAACACTGTATATATATTTGATGGGCGTGGGCCTATAACAATAACAATATATATATATATATATATATATATATATATATATATATATATATATATATATATATATATATATATATATATATATATATATATATATATATATATATATACTTTATATATATATATATATATATATATATATATATATATATATATATATAATATATATATATATATATATACATACATATATATATATATATATATATATATATATATATATATATATATATATATATATATATATATATATATATATATTCAGTGGAAGACTGACGAAAACCACACACCACTAGACTGTCTTTTTTATTTTATAGCCAACGTTTCGCAATTACCTACAGAATTTCATCCTCAGGGCTGTGCATAGGTTCAGTCTTAAATTCATTTAAAATATTACAGAGTAAGAATAAAATAAATAAAAATAAAAACCACAACTAACCTAGAGGTGAGACAGTAAAGAACTAAATGGAAAGAAACCACCACAGTAAATAGTTAAGCTAAAATACAATTAAAAACTGCTTTATTTTGTTTCAGATTGTTTAGAGTATTTAAGGATGGTACAAGTTGTTTTATAAGTAACGACTCTAGGATTGTTAAATTTTGAGGGTTGGCAGTATGACCGATTACACTAAAATCTTTGTTCTCAATGTAGGTTTTACATTGCTTTGAATGATTCCTGATATTGGAGTGCTCTGGGTTCGAGATTTGCTACCTGTGCGGAAACTAATTCCCCGATGTGAATCAATGCTCACCTTAAGAAGCCTACTGGTGGATCCCACGTAAATCCCTGAAATGCATTTGGGGCAAGTATATTTATAGATGACACTAGAGGACATATAAGGACACAGCTGATCCTTTACTTTAAACAAAGAGCCAGTACTAAGAGGATTTTGGGAATTAATTTGGTTGATATGGTTGGGAAATACTCGTGGATAATTTTCGTAAATCTCTTTTGAAAGGTTAAGTCATTGATGTATGGGAAGGTTGCAAAGAAACTCATTTTTTGTACAGTTAGGAATTCAGGTCTTCTAGAGAAATGTTTATTTAGTAATAGCTTTAACTTTCTATATACTAGCCTGGGTGGAAAACAGTTACCTTTAAAGAAGTTAACTAGAAATAAAATCTCATTGTGAAAGGCATTCCAGTCAGATGTGATCACCAGTGCTCTATTAAGAAGGGTAAACATGGAATTAATCTTGAAATTAAAATAACAGCTACTATAAAAATTAGATACGAGTCCTGTAAAAGTTTTCTTTCTAAAAATCGTACTTGTCTATATGAACATCCAGGAATGACAGACAGTTGTTCTCCTCTTTTTCTATAGTAAATTCCATATTCGGGTGTAATGTATTCACGTAGTCGCGGAAGAGATCAGCCTCGTATTCACCCTTGAAGAGAACAAACATATCATCGACATCCTAGAATAAAAAAAAGAGGATGAAATCTTAGAGGGTAATCGTCGAGCATGCGCTCCTCCAGGGAGCACATGAAGATACTAGCTAACGTAGGGTCAAGGGGAGAAACCATGGCCATGCCAGCTACTTGTTTAAATAGTTTACCGTTAAAAAGAAAGGCAGTTTCCAACACCACCAGTTCAAGAAGGGTCTTAAAAAGCGTGCAGTTGGAATTATTAAAAGTGGACTCAGGATCAGGGAATAACTTGTCAAGGATCAGTTCAATGGTCTCTCCAACTGGAATATTCGGAAACAGAGATTCGATGTCAAGGCTGGTCATGAATAAGTCGGAATCCTGTAATAAAGTAGACTCTTCAAACTGGAGGGAATTATTGAGAGAGTAACTGTTCTTTGTTAATGGTTCAAGTATAGGAACGAGAAATTTGGCTAGTTTATAATTCGGTGTATTAAGAGAAGGTAAGATAGGCCTGGGCGGGAGACCTGGTCTATGAATTTTTGGAAGGCCATATAAAGTCCCGTAAGAAGAACCTGTGGAGTACAGTTCCTGATATGTAGTTTCATTAATAATGTTATCCTTTCTCAAAGACCTAAGGAAACGATTAATTTTGTCTTGTATTTTAAAGATATTAAGGTAGTCAGCAGTGCCAATCAATTCCAATTTATTTCTGTCGTTTAAAATACCTTCCTTCTTGGATAAATAATCGTGTTTACTCAAGATAACTGTTCCTTGACCTTTGTCGGGTCGTGTGACAACGATGTCCTTGTTGTTAGCGAGTCGTTTCAAGGTGTCGAAATCTTCTTTTCTGAAAAAGGTGCTCATCGAGTCATCAATTTCCTGAAAGTACTTATGTGGTAACAGCTTCACCGATCTAGACAAAATTTAGTACGTGGCCATCATTTGACCTAACTTGGATAATAGGGTAGGTTTCGAACCCATACCCCCTTCCCCCATCCCCATTCCCCCTTCCCTTTTTAACTTATGTGGTAACTAAACTCTGCGGGTTCATTATACCTCACTTCATGTACTCTGTGCCATAGAAATACATTATTGAAAATGTTTTACTTTCCTGTGATTAACGATTCTGTATCAAGGTATGTGGTTAGGTTTAGTGGGGGTTGTGTTTAGGTTTAGTGGAGGTGCGTGTTCAGTTTTAGTGGTGATGTGTTTAAGTTTAACAAGGGGTGTTTAGGCTTAGCAGGGGATGTGTTTAGGTTTAGTGGGGGTTGTGTTTAAGTTAGAGGGGGTGTGCTTAGGTTTAGTGGGGGTGTTTCTGTTAAGTGGGGGGTTGTGTTTAGGTTTAGTGGTTCGTAAATGGGACAGTCACCACAGTAATACCTGGATAAAATGGACATTTAGCACAGTAATACTGGATAAAAGGGACATTCAGCACACACACACACACACACACACACACACACTAACCCTCTGTCTGATAAACATACTTTCAATATGCCACAATATTTATATAAGTCACTACCAGTAAAAACTATATTGGACCCCCACTTATGAGTCCCTTTCATTAGAACTGATTCCAACACCTCCAAAGAAAAAATTTCCTAAAAAATACGCCCTTCTGACGCCACTATTACTGCTTTTACTTGAGATATAATCTCTGTGAGCAATGATTTGGTCTCTTCCCCAATATTATTAAAATCATCGTATGAACTGTAACAAAAGCAATTGTCAAATCTAGGTCATCCCTTATTCGATTCCTGGTTCTACCACACAAAAGATATAGATGATACAAAAAAAAAAAAAATCAAACAAAAACCCATAGACATGTTTTAATTCCCCAAAGAGAAAAACAGCTAAACAATTGAAAGAACCCACGGACAACACACCCCACTTTTCAAAAACCGTTATCCCTGAAAACCCAACTAAAACATTAAACTGTCCTTTTAATCTTCCAAATGTGCATTAACATCGTTACCCCTGTGTCTTCATTCAAAACTACGAACATGTTTCCCCTTTTCTCTTCAGTAACCCGAAACGGTACTTTAAATTTCGGACCCAGCTTACAGTTCAAGTCATTCCTGACATTAATCTACAAAAATACCATGTTCCAACTGAAATTCTTATGCAATCTGATTTTTGCATTGCTTCTCTCAAACATTTCACGAGTCTTTGACTCCAGATTACTACTAAAATGTGAATGTCTCTCATTAGCTATAGCAATCAACTATTTAAATGTATCGCCACAACGTGAAGGTATGGACAACAAATCAAATGCACCCTGAAGTGGATAACCAAATAACGATTCCCCCAAAGAAACACCAATGGTGTCACTAACCACTGTATTTATACTGTGTCTGACTACATCAATGTGTCGATCCCAATTAGTATCATTACCACCCACTGTAACTCTAAGGGCTTCGAGCACCTTCCTATTGGCTCGCTCACACAACCCATTGGCTTCGGGCCTATACGGTAGAATATTTACTTTCTGTCTCCCCATAACTTCTGCAAGACACTCTAGCGTTCTATTCACAAATTGTCTCCTATTGTCAGTAATAAGAACCTCAGGGACCCCATATTTACAAATATACCCATTGAAAAATGTCACTGCAACCTCATCCGCCATCTTATTCTTTAACAGAAAAATCTCCACGATTCTCGTTAATTCATCTATAATCACCAACAAAATGCCTATAGCCATAACCTGATTCACAAAAGTTTGTCAAAAGGTCCATGTGAACCCTTTGAAACAGCCTACTAGGGATAAGAAAAGCCTCCAATTTACATGACAAACTTTCACCGGTTTACACAAATTACACACAGAACACCCCCTCACAAAATTCTCCACTGAAGAAAACATATTTCTTTTGGTGTCGTATCACCCCTATCCTCACTACTCCTCAACTTGTATCTAATTCTCCTCACCAACAAATTACCATGTGACTCCAGACCTGCATAAGGCAACTTATAACCCATTCTCACTAATTCACCTAAGCAACGCCTTTGCGTCTGCTAAAGCCTCATCTTCGTCTTGTTTCTTCTCCACTAAACTGATATCCCAATGTATACACGCACCAGTTACAGTACACACATGGCCACCCTCCGTGTCCACAAAATTCCAACTAAGGGCATCAGCTACCACATTATGTTTGCCTTCAATGAACCTTAGCTTAGCATCAAAATACCTAATCGTCAAAAACACCTAGCCCTCTTAGGAGAAAGATCTGGTTTATTAAAAAGATCCAATAACAGCTTATGATCCATAAGAACTTCCACCTTATTCCCCATTAACAACATCTTAAATTGAACGTTGCTTGTCCACTTGCCATCAATCTTTCATTACCCCCATTGTGTTTTAAACGTTCTGCTGTAAAAAGCTACTGGGTGCAATTTACCATAAAATTTCTGCATTAAGCAAGCACCTACCCCCTCTTGACTGGCATCAGTCACTAATGTGGAAGGTAAAGAAAAATCAGGAAACCCCAAAACTGAGGACTCATCAAAGCCTCTTTGACTTTCTGAAAAGGCTGCCCGCTGAGCTTTACCCCCAAAGGTGCCAACAACATAGAAAACCCTTTCACAAACTGACGGAAAAATCCCGCCATTCCCATGAACGATCGGATCTATTTTTCAGTCTTAGGTGTAGGAAAATCCACGATTGGTCTGACTTTGTTGTCATTTACTCGAACACCTTCTTTCAAAATGACATATCCTAAATATGCAATCTGTCTCTTCAAGGAATCACACCTAGTTTAACCTTTAGACCTGCCATTCTAAGCCTCCTAAGGACTTCCCTAAGCACTTCTAAGTGTTATTCTATAGAATCTGCAGTAATCAAAATGTCGTCCATATAAACAAAAACCTGTTTCCCCAGCATCCTGTGTAAGATAGTATTCACCAGCCTCATAAAAGCATTCGTGTAAATTCATTATGTCCCTTAGGGATGGAAAAAGTTGTAAGTTTCCTACTTCCCTCACTCAGTGGTACTTGCAAAAGCCCTTGCATGAAATTAGTTGATGAATAAACATTCTTACCTCCAGTCTCCACAAATAAATCTGGCAGACACACCATCGGATACCAATAGGAATGGTCTTCTCATTTAATTTCCTAAAATCCACACATACATGGATTGAACCATTCTTCTTGGGTACTGCCAACAACAGGAAACTAAACGGTTACGAGCAATGCCTAATTATGCCTTCCTCCCAATTGTTAACCTCTTCCTCCACCTGCTTCCTAATCTTAAAAGGTATCCTATACGACGGGACAAAAATGGGTTTAGTCCCTTCCTCCAGGTGCATCTGATGCTCTAACACATCTGTTAGCCCCAATTTATCCCCCTTTAAGCAAAAACATCTGCATATTCAGCTAACACATCACCTAACCCCTCTGTGTATTCTGTATAGCCTGCGTCATCTAAATGATTCCTATAGCTGATTTCAGAAATCTTTTGATAAAGGAAAAGATTAAACATGAATTGTTATAGCTGTTTGGAGCTGGAGATTGCTAGGTGTCTTGCTAGAGGCAAAACAACATAAGATGTGGACAATTGCTGTGAAGGCATCTACAATCAGGCTAAACAAGTATTTCGTTACAAAAATAAAGAAGACCCCTTTTGAATTGTTCATGGCTGACAAGCCAAACATTAGTAACTTGCAAGATACTGTTGTTCATAGGCCAGAGCTAACATTAGGAACTTGCATGTTTTCATTGTTACATTCTTTGTATGTGTGCAAGAGAAGATTGACGCAAGAAATGAGAAACAAATATTTGTAGTTTATGACAACCTTATCACAACCTTCTTGAAGATATTTTCCTGAGATGAAGTATGCAAAAAAGGACAGGAGTCCAAAATTTCACGAAGTAGTTGACCTTCAAGTTGACCCCCTATCATCCAAATATTAAACGTATGGAAGATAGAGGATCGCATTACGAGAAATTCTACAGCTGGAAAAAGTATCAGCCAGGAAGAAAAGTGGAACTGTGTATCAACTGAAGGGAGATAATTTTAGAAATACCGCAACAAGCCATTGTACTTGAAATGACTGTCATGAACTTGTTCTTGGAAGCGAGTCAAAGTGTAGGCCTACTATAAATTAGTGGTCTAGTGTATCAAACATTCCTCAAATTTTGATGGAACCACATTGTCGTCAGAATCTCTTCGCTGGAAGATTGCAATAGAGGATGAGTTGACATCTCTTGAAGAAAATAAGAGTTTAGAACTAACCTCCTTACCGGAGAGCCATTTTATAGCTGGAGGAACGTGAATGTGTAATATAAAACTTGGACCTAACAAAGAATAAAAGTTCAGAGCATGGTATGTTGCCAGCAACTATTCTCAGACTGGAAATATACCGTGTCAATAGACATTTCTTCTAAAGCAATGCGAATGTTTTCCGAGTATGCCATCTACGAAGAAATGATAATTCATCAGATGGATGTAAAAACATCCATGTGAAATATATGTAGAACAACCTCTTTCAGTTTAAAACATCCAATGGAAATATATATATATATAATATAATATATATATATATATATATATATATAGTTTACAAAACTGGTAAGATATATATATATATATATACATATATATATATATATATATATATATATATATATATATATATATATTTTTAGGCAAAGGCCAAGCTGCTGGGACCTATGATGTTATTCAGCTGAAACGGAAATACACAGTAAAAAGGAATGGAAGGTGTAACAGGAGGAAAAACTTCGCAGTTCCACTATGTATCCAGTTGTTATGAGGAGGAGTTTTAGATGAAAAAAGAATATGAACGGATGTACAGTAAAAGAATGAACTGATATAGGCACTAACCCTTACGGGATATATATATATATATATATATATATATATATATATATATATATATATATATATATATATATATATATATATATATATATATATATATATATATATATATATATATATATATATATATATATATATATATACACATACATACATACATACGTACATATATATATTATATAATATATATATATATATATATATATATATATATATATATATATATATATATATATATATATATATATATATATATATATATATATATATATATATATATATATATAGAGTTAGTACACATGATCAGAAATTCCTCATTTTTCAGTCCATCATTGCATCAAAAAAATTATTTTCTCATTAAAAAACTTCGTTTGCAATTAAACATATGTGTACATTTGCTTGTGGGAGTGTTTGCATGCTTATATCGCCTCTCAGTACAGAAGTCTAAAATGGAAGCATAGTGAAATAAGCTTATTTATACTTGGTGAGAGTTTTTTGCATTCCTTACCCAAATAATGCACCCAGAGAACTACTAATACTGCTGCTGCTATCCTAAGCGTCGTACTCGAAATCCTTGAGTTCTCTTTTATTCAGTAACTGAATTGCCTTATATGTATATTGAATCAAAATACTAACACAGTAAAAACGACCAATAAATCTACGTTTGGGACACTTCCACGCATCTCCTCTCAACTCCAACGAGCCTTCCCTGCAATCTGCGAGGCCTGAAGAGACGAAGAGACACGATTTCTTCCAGCAAATATTCATTTGTAAAGCAATAAGTTGGGGAACATGAGGAAGAGAGGCGGCTGCAGGTCGGTGCGGCATCCGGAATGCAATTTCGACACAACATGGAGATGCCAAGCAAATAGCCACAAAACCGGCGCTTCCAACAGATTACGCGGAAAGACGCTGAGAAAAAGGCAAGGCCAAACCGATTCAGCCGTTTGCTCAACTGAAACTTCAAAGCAGCTGAAAAACTGATTCTTTTTTTTTCAGAGACGTTTCCTTTGGGGCGGGAGAGAGAGAGAGAGAGAGAGAGAGAGAGAGAGAGAGAGAGAGAGAGAGAGAGAGAGTTTATTTTGATATCCGTTACGAGATTGACGAGGTAAGTGTAAATCAAAATACTGCAGTTTCTGTGGATCATATGAAAAAAGAGAAAAAAAAAAACGTTGGCCAGTTATCGGTCTCTGAAAACAAACACAACTAGCGCAGTTATTACAATTCTGGTGTAAGTCATGTCGAAAAATAATAGAATTAGAATATTCCTAGAGTGAAGGTCGAAATCCGTTAGACGTAAAAGAAAAACCATTGCGATGGCTGTTTGTCTGTCCGTCCGCACTTTTTCTGTCCGCCCTCAGATCTCAAAAACTACTGAGGCTAGAGGGCTGCAAATTGGTATGCTGATCATTCACCTTCCAGTCATCTAACATATCGTTGCAGCCCTCTAACCTCAGTAGTTTTATTTATTTAAGGTTAAAAATAGCCATCATCGTACGTCTGGCACCACGATAGGTGCCAACAACATAGGCAACCACCAGACCGTGGCTGAAAGTTTCATGGGCCGCGGCTGAGAGTTTCGTGGGCCGTGGCTGAGATTTTCAGTGGCCGCAGCTGAGAGTTTCATGGTCCGTGGCTGAGAGTTTCATACAGTATATATTATACGCTGTACAGAAAATTCGATTGCGCCGAAGACACTTCGGCGCATTTATTATCGTTTTTTTTATTATTATTATTCAGGTTTACTTTTCTCAGTATGGAGAGGGCTCAAAGATGTGAATCATCACAAAGTAGCCTCAAGATTGACCCCCAAAAATGCCCACGTTAAACGCATCGCGATGGCCTCTATTCATTATCGAGCACATCCAGAAATATGGAAATTTTAATTTGAAAATAAAATAAGGCGTCCACACTCATGGCGTCCAGCGTAAACTGCAAAGCAGCTATTTGAAGACACATTAAAGCAAACTGTTGTTAACTTGAAAAATATTAATATTATTCTTAAATAATGTATAAAAAAATTGGATTACTTTTGAAAAGCTCACTGACACAGAATTTAGTTTTGCGACTGATAATAAAGTTGTTGCAAAAGGTAACAATATTCTACAGGACCTTTATGTGCTATGAGGGTATTCGCGTCCACCGCTCATATTGACCAGCACTTGAATTATATGGTCATTAAAACGTACGGGTATGATACTGAGATTTTAATTAAAACATTCATGAACAAAGATGACTAACTACCTATGTAATGATACGCATTCCTTTCCACTATCAAGCGACTGTATCGTCCTCTGTGAAGATAAAACTGTACACAAAATATGAGTCTTTCCAGCACTGAGCGCCTATGAGTGCTTTAATAAAGCTCCAGCACTGATCAAATTTCGAGAAAGGGAAACGGAGCAAAATACAAACCATCATCGCTCCTCGTCAAAAAGTTACCCAACCGCATTTAGCTTCGGGATTAGAACTCTAAGAATAAAACGGGTAAATGTCTCAGAAGAAAAATCTAATGGATTCTTTTTCAAAGAAAAACGAACAGTTTTGTTATCATTATTTATCAGAACCGTACTAAATAGTGGTATTGGATAACATTCAATATTTGATGTTGACGCTGTAAACAATGAAGTTACTACAGCAACAGTTTAACAGTTACCGTGCCAGCGAGATATAAATTAGATTTAGGCTAGCATAATGCTAATGGAACTATGTAGCACTATTATTCAGTCAGAATCGGCATTATTCTAAGAGTAAAGACAGCATTTGTGAATAAGGCCATTCATCGCTGTCTTTTCGTAATCCGATACGGACATACACGTAGTAGCGTGAAAACAGCGATCTGGAGTTGTTCTTGTAAAATCACCCAATTATGTGCATAAAACAACATCTTCAGTAAAAATCTTTGCGTTACTTCCGCTCTTAGCTCGCCGACAAGAACACTGAGGTTTTTTAGGGCTTCTTCCAGTCAGTGATCAAAAGAATCGCCGACATGGAACTTGCACCAAAAAGAGAAATCTCAGACCGACTGAGAAACCTACTATTTTCGACCAGGTATCCTGTCTCAAAGGGAAACGGTTATTACGATTAATGGTTAAAATTTGGACATTCATGAAGATGAAGTTTCTCAAGATCATACGTCATACGTTTTCTGATTCAAAGGCTTGCGTTGACTCTACAAATGGTTTCGCTCTATAAGCCAGATAGCGCAAAATTTAGTCGTAACTTAACCGAAAATAATATAACTTCACCTACCGTAACTAATAATAGATTTTTGAGAGTGAGATGTCTAGACCGAGTTTTTGCGAATGCGCGTTGCTGCAACTGCAAGACAGTTTATTGAGGAACTGATTTGGTATTTATTTTCTGCTCCTCGTCGGATTTCATTTTAATGTCGCCATAACTCAGATGCAAGCTATGCAAATGAAATGGCTTCTTCATTCTTCGCGCAGGATCTGCAGACTGCATTAGTAACGCTTAACGCGAAAAATGGTATGGGTGGCGTCAGTCAAACCACAGGGCAAATTTGTATTGGGAACTATAGTCAGTCCTTAGTTTAAATCCTCCCAGGAAATTTTAAACTGTTATCCATAATAATTTTGTATATAAAGGGTTCATAATTTGCCTTGAGAAATATTTACTAAAAATAAACTATTAAATCCATCAATTCTTAATGGTATAGATAAGCATACTCTTCATGTTATATTCGGAATTAGTGCCACTCATCATACAGTATTTGTAAATGTTTTTTATATGAGACCAACGCTATCGATCATTCTATCATTTATGCAATACTTACCCACGGTTATGAACGTTCAGTAAGATAGAAATTAAACAGTAATGTACATAATGTACTCTGCAATTTCAAAATTATCTATTTTTACATGAATTTTAACAGTGCAGGGACTTATTATCTATTTACTTATAAATACATACACACATATGTGCACACACATACTATCTATCTACCTATCTAATATCTATATATATATATATATATATATATATATATATATACACATATATATATATATACTGTATATGTATATGACGATTTGTATATGGGAAGACGATATCCACTTATACCTCACTTGCTGGCGCGTGGGTTAAAATGCGTCCATGTAGTCCTGAGTTCTTGTTTTCGCTGGTTCGAGCCCACGAGACGACGAACTTATTATCAACTAAAAAAATTCCCGTTCGGTAACAACATAAAAATATTATTTCCGGAGGTAGAGCGAATTGATATTAAAGGACGTTTGCAGCTTACTGATTAAAAAAAGAATATGAATCATAATATATATAAAAATATATATATATATATATATATATATATATATATATATATATACCCTAATTGCAACTGTTGGATAGGAAAAAAAAACATCAATAGCGAATAAAGATTAAACTGGGAATTATTTCCTTTTCAGGTGCTCCAACTGATAGCCTTCAGTCGTGAGGTCGGTAGTCTGGCAGGCAAGTGTTAAGGGAATTTGGGTTTAGTTTCCAATTTCTTTAGTAAATTTTAAGCTAAATGCCTATTTACAAAGTTGTGTAATAGTCCTAAACATTTTAGCGTGCAAAAATCTTTTCCATACATTTTGTTAACAGTTTAACTTGGTCACAATATGAGCCCTTTTATAAACCTAGATGAGTCATCAAAATAGCTTAGCTTTCTAAATCTCTCTTTCTAGCTTCAAATCTTCAGCTTAAAGTCCTTACGGACAGTTAATAGACCATAAACCCAAAAGGGCTCCACAGGGAAATCAGCATGCAAAAAGAGGCAAATTGAAATCAGCCAGCAAAATGAGACAAGTTAAAAGAAAAGGTGATAAACAATAACAAATGAGGGAATAGAAAATCAAACTGATACACCTGTACTCAGGAGACGTCAACACAGCGGCGGAGGAATGAATTTGCTTCTCCCTTAAACATTTGGAGGTTAAAACACTACAACTGTACCAGGCAAACTATTTCGTCAAACATCAAAAATATTAGTTTTGATGTTAATTCACTATTTACAAAAGTATCCATTGATGATTTACTACAGTTTCTACACAAGTAAATGATTGATATAGATTTCCTATTTTCCATCATGTTTTTTTATGAAGCTGATAAAGTTGTGGATAGTTGATAATACGCTCATGTTTAATGGTTGTTTTATAAGAGCCTCGATGGCTTGGTCGGTAGAGCAGCAGACTCGGACTTCATAAGAAGTCTGTGTCGCGGGTTCAAATCCGCAGCCGGCCGGTCAGAGTGGCGGACAATTTGCTATTCGTGTAGACACCCCGGGATTATGTATGTAATCAACGGATAGGTTTGCTGAAATGGGTGTTACAGACTAATACACACACAAACAAAGCCACTCCAACATCTAAAAACATAACAGACGCCTTACACGTCTCGAACTGTCGGCCTAACCACTCACGATACATATACACATGTGTTACTGGGGTCTAAGCGATGTCAGGCAGGGCAGCCGATCGAGGCTACAACCTACCCCAACGCCAAATCAAAGTCCTTCAAAAGAAGGCATCGTGCTTACCCCATATGAAAAATGGGAAAAAGTGACGTTAAAATGAAGAAGAAGTTTAATGGTTGTTTTATAGACAGATTTCTGGTTTGGTGTAGGTAACTGTTTATCTGCAACTCTCAGATATATCTATATCTATATCTATCTATCTATCTATCTATATATATATATATATATATATATATATATATACTGGGCAAATATATATATAAACATATATATATATATATATATATATATATATATATATATATATATATATATATATATATATATACATATATATATATATATATATATATATATATATATATATATATATATATATATATATATATATATATATATATATATATATATATAGATATATATATATATATATAATATATTATATATATATATAAATATATCCTTTAGTATCCAATTCTCTCTACCTCCAGAAATAATATATTTTCATACATGTTACCCAAAGGGAAATTTTTTAGTTGATAATAAGTTCGATGTCTTATGGTCTCAAACCACGAAAGGACAAGAACTCTGGACTAGAGTGACGCCTTAAACCACACGACGAAATTATTATCAACTAAAAAATTCCCCTTCAGGTAACATATATGAAAAAATATTGCCGAGGTAGAGCGAATTGGATAAGAAAGGACATTTGTAGTTTATGCTTGTATATGAATCACACTGATGTGATAAAATTTATTCATATATATATTATAATATTTTCCAAAGAATCCCAGCCATCTAATGCTTCATTGAAAGCTGGAAAATACAACTGTGCATTTTTGGTACTGCCTGACAAGAAAGGGTGAAAGGAACAGAGGACCCTCCCCTAATCTTTTAATCGCCTCTCAACTTTCTCTTCTTGAACATATGACTGCAGGAAACTTTTGTTTACACAGACACGAGGTTGTGAGGAGCCCAAAGCACCGGGAAGGCAGATTGAGAGAAAAGGACAGCTGGCATGCACACCTGGGACTGAATCATAGATGACATCAAACTCCAATCTACCTATGGGTAACCTCCTGACACCTGACCGAAGTCATATAAGGGTCTCACTGAAGGAACAAGCGAGAGACACACTGCTGGATGCAAGCGAGACACATCTCCTTCAGAAAGCCATGCCCTACCACGTGGTCCTATCTTGTAGGGACCTTTAGTCTTCTTACCAGTGAAGCCCCTCAGCCCTTCATCCGCTGCCATTTCCCTAGCAAAAGCCACCTCTTCTACAAGGTAAAGTGATCTGTTGCAAAGGTTCTTCCAGTCAGTCATACTGCTTAATTCTCATACTAAACTTCCTGTTTCCATTTCTAAGTGCCAGTATTTCCATATAACCTCACCTTGTTAGGTCAGTGTTACGTAAATGCCTGTTTAAGTAATTACGTAAAATCGTGTGCTCAAGGCTTCTTGGCACCCTCCGTGCTCACCTTGTCCTATGTATATTTTACTGCATCCTTACTGGCTTTTATTTCGTGACTCTCTCCCTTTACAGAGGGTTTGTTAGCCGTGGAAATCTCTCTTGAATGTGCCTTGTGTCAGCATCATCACACTGATGGATATACTTTCAAGTTTTCCCAGTTAGAATTAACCTCTCAGGCCTTGCATGCCTGATCTCATGTAAATACACGTAATTTTAAACTTACCCTAACGTGTTTACTTACAAATACCTCGTGTGTAGAGCCCTCAGCTCAGATAAGTTCCCCCTTTTTCCTTGGTTTTTAAGATTTCCCGAATCAACAGCAGTCAGATTTTATACAAAAATAGAGGTAAGTAACGAAATCATTCATTTAGAGTCTATAACTGGCTCATGGTAAGCATTTCCCAAGGAAAAACCGTGTGTGTGTGTGTATGTATATATATATATATATATATATATGTGTGTGTGTGTGTGTGTGTGTGTGTGTGTGTGTGTGTGTGTGTGTGTGTGTGCATGTGTGTTTTGTGTGTGTGTGTAATTTTATGAAATCAGATACCTACCTAATGCCATTACGTTTACTTAAAAAATGGTACAGACACATCGACGACATAATATGCCTTTTGGCCTCTGGATCGGAACCTCTTGGAGTTTATAGAATTTTTGAACGACCTGGTTCCATCCAGAAATTCAAAATGGCAATAGAACAAAATAAAACTATACCGTTTCTCGACGCAATCGTTATGAGAACCGACAACGGTTTTGAATTTAAATTATATCGCAAACTAATATCAGTGGTAAAACGATCAGTCTTCTCAGGGATGTTTTTACGAGCATAAAGAATTTGTGATTCTGAATTTTTAGTAGGGGAAATTCAGAATAACTATGAAATTGCAGGAGAATTATGTTACCCACTGAATTTTATTGATAGCTGCCTCCAGTGTTAAAAAATTACATATTTCAAGGTTTAGAAAGGTCAAGTATTATTGACATTTAGGATATTTTAGTTTCGCCATAACGTTATTAGTTTTTATCGAGTGCACATAGCCTGAAATGTCTGAAAATAAATGTTTACAGCAATAATTCGTCAATCAAGAATTCATTGTTTAGTAATAAGCCAGTAATGCCAGTAGGAGGGGTACAAAATTAACTGCTCAATTTGTAATTTACCTTACATTGGACAATCTGGTAAGGAACTAAGCAAGAGAGTCATGCAGCATAAATATAATGTACATGTTCCAAATACCTCAAGTACCATCCTTTGTCAAGTCAGAGGTTTTAAACACCCTATGGAATGGATTTCAGCAAGAGGAGTTTTTAAAAGTTCAGCTGTGCATGACAGATTGTTAGTTGAAGGATGCTTATTAATTCTTTTAGTAACAAGAATTTGAGCGATGGTCTTTTTAAAATGGGCGAATTTTTTGAAAAGCTTTATTCTTAATGATTCAAAAGTAAAACAAGTTGTTAGATATTTTACAAACATAATTTGTACTGCGATTTGCAGTAACTGTACGTTTCCACTAGGCATGTTTTTGTTTTGAAGAACGTTTTTTACATACTTAAGTAGTTTGTTGATGTGTTTTATTGTTATCTGTGATCCCATATTGCCATCTTGTGTATGTTTTCTTTTTTTAAAAGTCTTTAGTACCTTGAAATATTTATATATAAAAAAGATAAAAATATATTGAAAGTCTAGGAACCTTCTTTTATTTTCACGAAAAAGCATATATATTATTATAAATGATATATATATATATATATATATGTATATATATATATATATATATATATATATATATATATATATATATATATATATATATATATATATGTATATATATATATATATATATATATATATGACATTTTATATACACATATATATATATATATATATATATGATTTATATATATATACAATCATGAAGCTACAAATGTCAGCAATATCAAAATCCAGTAGCTACCTCAGGAATTCCCGCGGGGAATTATCATAGGTAAATTTATAAGTGATAAATGGACGGGCACTGCCGAGTCTCCATCCCGACACAGGGGCAGCCATCCATTTCCAGTCGCAAAATATTGACCACTGAGAAAATAACTCACGGAGAAAGCCGAAATTGTACTTAAAGATTAATGGCGACCATAACTGGTGTACTTTATCTTACCTGATTTATATACAGCCCAGGGAATTATTGAGGAAAAGCATTAACTTTATAAGAGAGAAAGAGAGACCATGATGCCAGTTATCTTTTAGAGACGTTATTAAAGAGTTGACCAAACCGCATTAATTTATATATTTTTTATCAGTGGTACACGTGAGAAATGATTTATGGATGCAATCAGAGATGAGAGAAAAGTGCCTGAGATTTATCACTTAATATATTGGTTAGATATTGAGAAATTCCGTGAGGTATAATGCTACACTGCAGAAGATAGAATTTATATAGTGATAAATGGACAAAAGAGAGCAGTCCCATGCGGGAATCCTTTAATGCCAAAGTTAAGAACAATTTCCCCC
The DNA here is from genome assembly GCF_040412425.1 of Macrobrachium rosenbergii. NCBI lineage: Eukaryota > Metazoa > Arthropoda > Malacostraca > Decapoda > Palaemonidae > Macrobrachium > Macrobrachium rosenbergii. The sequence goes on along the minus strand of NC_089750.1, from coordinate 46,879,892 downwards.
GCTCTCGAATGGTAAATAAAGTACACCAGCATTAATTTTTACCTGTCTTCCTGGCTCAGTGGTAACGGGACTGGAGTTGCTGGATGGTATCTGTATCATGGGTTTGAGACTCGGCAGTGCCCGTCCATTTATCACATAAATTCCCCCTTATTTTACCATAATTCCCTATCAGGGATATTCAGATAAGAACCATGATTTTGTTTAAGAAACGGGACTCTTATCTCATTGTATATAAATCATCCGATAAAAATGTCACAAAAGAGAATTATCTATCACTAGTGAAATAACATTGAAATTTACTATCATGGTCGGAGTCCTGTTAATGCCAACATCAATGCTTCTAATTACATTTCCATTATTATTACCTACGATTATTGGGCGAAGGCCAAATTATAAATATTATTATGATTAGACTATATTGTTATTATTTTTTTACCCTCTCTTGATGGCTAAATGCTACGAAGGATATGAACAACTGCGCCGACTCATCAACGGCTGTTGCTGGAGTGGTGCATCTGTCCCACTTTTCGATGTTTTAAGTCAAACCTGAGAAATTTCCTTTGGCTGGAACTGATATTATGTCACACACAAACACACACACACCGAACACAAATATATGTGTGTATATGTGTGTATATATATATATATATATATATATATATATATATATATATATGTATATTTTTATATATATATATCCATTTATCATAAGAAATATATATATTTATATATATATATATATATAAATATAATATATATTATGTTTAATATTTATATATATCGATATATATATTGCTATATATATATTTGATATTATATATATTTATATATATATATATAAATATATATATATATATTTATATATATACATAAAATGATTCAGTTGTTTATAAATATATATTATTATAGTATATATATATATATATATATATATAAGAGAATAGTATATATATATATAATATAATGTATATTATATATATATGTATATATATATATATATATATATATATATATATATATATATATATATATATATATATATAAAATGATATATATATTATATAGATATATGTTATACATAGATAGAATGTATGTATGCAATATGTATGTATATATATATGTATATATATATATATATAAATATGAGATATATATATATATATGCATATATATATATATATATAATATATATATGATATATATATATATATATATATATATAACATAAGTATCATGGAAATATACCTAAGGGTTGGTGTCCTCGTGAACATTTACATTTGGCGTATTCCACACACATATAACAACACACATTAGTATCACTTCTGATATTAATTAATAATGTAAGTATCATTATGTATATAAAAAAATATAGTATTATTATGTAAAATGATATTATAGATTATTATTATTTAATATATATTCCAATATGAATAATAATAAAAATAATAATATATATCCATATAATAATAATGAATAAAAAATTTAAATGATGATGATGAAATATGCCATAAAAAAATTATGTAGTTCGAATAAGAAATACTGGGTTATAAAATAATAGCTCACAATAATAGAGGGAAAACTAAATACATTTTCATTTATCATATATAATATCAGTTAGATGTGTGATACATGTAGACAGATAATACAAAGTTGAAACCACACAGGTAAACTGATCTATTGTTAAATCTATATTTATATATCTAATATATATCTATTATATATATATATACATACCTGCTATAACTGATATATATATATATATATATAATGTGTATCCCTATGCATATATACACATATATACACAAGGAGTATATATATATATATATATATATATATATATATATATATATATATATATATATATATATATATGCTATAAATATTATTTAGTATATAATATATATATATATATATATATATATATATATATACAAAATATGAAATAAGCATTAAATTTTACCTCTCTTGATGGCTCAGTGATAACATCGACTGGAGTTTAGGATGTTCCATCTGTATCAAAACTGGGATTGATATATATATATATATATATATAATTCTTCTCTACCATATATATATATGATATATATATATATATAATACATATATATATATATATATATAAAAATATATATAATATATATATTTATATATATATATTGAAAAGACCTGTCATTGGTTACTTAACAATGTGGACTGTTTTGAAATTGACAAAACAAGAATGCATCCAGTGGAACAACTCTGTTTGTCCAATAATTTAAAACTTTAATATCATATGCACAGAATAAAGAGAATTATTTAAAATAAAAACCATTGTATTAAAATATAAAACATCATATTTATATAAAGTTTAAATATATTAGATATATATAGAGATTAGTATATTATAGATTTTCTATTTTAACATAATATAAAATATAACAAAATATACACCAAGATATATATATATATAACTTATATATATATTTAGTGTGTTTCCCATTTTAAGGGGAGTAAATAGCTGGAATATGATATATACTAGATTATATAATATATATATATATTATATATATATATATTAGACTATATATATATATACGGATTATGTGCTTGATGCCTGTGTGTCACGATAATATATATATAGCTTATATTTTATTCAAGGAATTGGATATTTAATTAAAATTGGTATTACTGACTGTAATGGCCTCACTGTAATCGTTGATGTGATAAAATGTCATAATACATTGTAAATACGTGGAAACACACTACACGTTTAGCATGCAATGGTGGTGGATATCGTCTCTAAATACAAACACCTGAGTTCCTTGGGAAATTTGTATATGGGAGACGATATCCACTTATACCTCACTTGCTGGCCACGTGGGTTAAATGCGCCCACTGTAGTCCTGAGTTCTTGTCCTCGCTGGTTTTGAGCCACGGGTGACGAACTTATTATCAACTAAAAATTCCCTTCGGTAAAGATATATGAAAACATATTATTTCCGAGGTAGAGCGAATGGATATTAAAGGACGTTTGTAGCTTACTGATTTAATATGAATCACGGTGATGTGTTAAAAGTCATAATATGGCTGCATGCATCAAACGATCCCACGTTAGCATGGCAGAGGTGGATATCGTTTCTTAATACAAACACCTGAGTTCGACGGACGATTTGTATATGGGAGACGATATCCACTTATATTCCTTGCTGGCCGATCAAAGTTAAATCGTCCACTGTATTCCTGAGTTCTTGTCCTATCACTGGTTGAGCCCACGGGATGACGAACTTATTATTAACTAAAAAAAATTCCCCTTCAGTAACATATACTGAATATATTATTTCCAAATACATAGAGCGAACTGGATATTAAAGACGTTTGTATTTACAATTGTATTATGAGATCAAGAGATGTGATAAAGTCATAATAACCTGCGAAGCGAAGGTTGCACTACACGACATAGCATGGCAGAGGTGGATGAATATCGACTCTAAATACAAAAACACCCATTCGATGGGCGATTTGTATAAGGGAGAAATATCCACTTATACCCTCACTTGATATTACGTGGGTTAAATGCGTTCACTGTAGTTCTGAGTTCTTGTTTCATTGGTTGAGCCCACGGAATGACGAACTTATTATCAACTAAAAAATTCCCCTTCAGTAACATATATGAAAAAATATATTTCCGAGGTAGAGCGAATTGGATATTAAAGGACGTTTGTATTCCTGATTGTATATGAATCACGGTGATGTGATAAAAGTCATAATATGGCTGCATGTGACAAACGCACTACACGGTTAATTTGGGAGTCATTGGTGGATCGTCTCTAAATACAAACACCCGAGATCGATGGGCGAAATGTATATGGGAGACGATATTGCACTTATACACACCTGCAATCGCGTGAGTTAAATGCGTCCACTGTAGTCCTGAGTTCTTGTCCTTCGCTGGTTCGAGCCCACGGGATGAAGAACTTATTATCAACAAAAATTCCTGGGTAAATAATTTATAGGCAATAACATATATTAAAAATGAAGAGAATTTGCATATATATTAGAGGGTACAGGTGTATTAAATATACGTTTTAGCTGATTGATATATATATATATATATATATATATATATATATAATATATATATATATATATATGTATATGTACATATATTTAGATGTGTATATATATATTTATATATATATATATATATATATATATATATAATATATATTCATATATATATGGATAAATTGTCAAATGCAATGTTGTCTATATATGCATGAATAACATTTGAAAGGTCAGAATTTCAGACCAAATACTGAGCTTTCAGCTATCGATGTAACTTCTTGAATAAAAGCCCATTTACTTATAACTTTGGAGTAATTCAGACCAGGTCCTGCTTCAAATCAGTATTTCGTGATAATTTGAAAGTACTTGTTAAACTTTGTTACCTTTCAAATGATTATCTGCATATATATTGTAGTCAGACAAAGAATTATAGATTGATAAATGATATTACACATATATATTATATATATATATATATATATATATATATATATATATATATATATATATATATATATATATATATATATATATATATATACACATTCAAGATATAAGTGGTATATATATATATATATATTTATATATATAATATATATATATATCGTGGCATATATATATAATCACAGCATGAAGACTAGCATATTATATAAAAAGATATATAAATGTACCCATGAGTAACCAGGTGAGTCCGGAATTTTATTCAGTTATATGTTACATGTTTACAGTCTTATCACCTTCAAAGTATTCTCAATTGATAATGCAATCCAGATGTTTTCCACTGTTTAGAAATAATTCTGAGTTGAACCTTGTGATGTTATGGTAAACACGATAATGAAGAGCTCCGTGAGTTTTCTTCTGAACCTCTATTTTCTGTCTGCAAACGAATTTCCACTTGAGGGCTTTCTTCATTCAGGGGAACAAAAAAAGTCTGAGGGAGCAAGATCATGGTGAATAGGGAGGGTGCGTATTGATGTGGTCATGCCATTTTACATGAGCACTACCTACATCAATAGCTATTTAAGATCTGCATATTGTCGGACAGGGTGGTCCACTTTGCCCCGGCCTCAAAGTGGAGGGGGTGGTTTCATCACGACAATGCACCAGCGCACACTGCCTTGAGTGTGAGACAGTTTCTGACCAAGAATGGCATGACCACACTTCCCACCCTCCCTATTCACCCGATCTTGCTCCTGTGACAAATTTTTGTTCCCCGAATGAAGAAAGCCTCAAAGGAAACCGTTTTGCAGACGTTGAAGAGGTTCAGAAGAAAACGACGGAGTAATTAAAAGCCATAACTTCACAAGAGTTCCAGAATTGCTTTCAACAGTGGAAAACACGTCTGCGATAAGTGCATTGCTTCAAATGGAGAATACTATGAAGGTGATAAGACTGTAAACATGTAACAATAACTGAATAAAAATTCAACGACACAATGGTTACTTTTGTCCTCAAGATATATGCAGATAACCATTTGTAAGGTGAAAATTAAAGACATATAAACAAGTACTTTCTCTTTATGAACACTTCTTGTATAAATTACTCCAAATACCTCACGAAATGTATATGATAAAAGCTATACCCAGTTACCTGGTCTGAAATCTTTCCCTTTCACATGATTATCTGTATATATATTTGTCAGTAATATTTACACTTGCACATTATATATATATTATATATAATAATATATATTATATATATAAGTATATATATATATATATGGCTATATAATATATATACATATATATATATATATATATATATATAGGGGATATATATGTGTATATGTAGGGATATGTATAATAGTAACATATATTATATA
>NC_089750.1:46829026-46869026 GCF_040412425.1 Macrobrachium rosenbergii | reverse complement strand
TAAAAACATGTAATGAAATAAAACTCAATTGATGTCATATGATATCAGTACATTTGTGACGTAGTAAAATCAATAAAACTGGTCTTTATACAAATTTTGTCTTTAAACCATATCCGAGTATTCAAATATTCATTATTTTTGTTAATGGTTACCCATAATCATATCAGCAGTATTAGCCAGTCACGCTATCAATAAATATTATAAATATTTTAATGCAATGTATTTATGTAGGAACTAGGACTAACTTAGGGCCAGCGCGGGTTAAGGCGTCACCTGTCAAAATATAATTTTTTGCCACTATAGCCCACGTCCGACCTATATTTGGATAAAATTTGAATTCATAAGATATAGGGATATATTATCCTTCACATATACTAGATATTTGTTATAATAAAGTCACAAAAAGTGACGTGATGTGATAGAAACTATATTCTATACATATATATAATATATATAACATAAATATATATATAATATATAATATATATATATATAACACATATATATATAATATAATATATATTAACAATACATATATATTATGATATATTTACAACATCATATTGGCCAATCTAGTGATTCCTACACACCACCATTAAGCTACGAATGTCGTTATTCATATGATATTAAAAAATTGACAAATTGATGAAACTTGTATTGATATGATTTATATTCGAATATTTTAGAATCTGCTATTATATCAGCTTACCGGAATGTAACCTTACGCCCTGGCATGTATCATTTGACTGCATGAATTAGAAAAATGTACCAACCGTTCGGTAAAATCACTGGACGTATTTACAAATTACGCTACGTTTCATCATCATATTCAGTTTCAGTTTGCCTCAGAAATCGAAAAATGTTAAATGCAAACCCATTTATCAAAAGAGAATTATTTGTAACATTTTTTGCGTATCAGTTGGTTGCCAATCTAATTGTCTCTATATTTCGGCAACCCCCTCCTGATCCTAATGCCCCATCACAATACCATATTCCCCCTTCGGTATTATGGCAGTTCTACTAATGTTAAATAACCGTTTGGTTGGCATATATAACTGATATATAATATATATATATATTTATATAGCTTTATATATAATTTATATATATATATATATATATAAAGGACGACAAGCGATATATATGTATATTGTATATTATATGGTATCTTTATATATATATATATATATATTATATATATATACATTATATATATATATATATATATATATATATATATATATATATATTATATATATATATATATATATATATATATATATGTGTATATGTGTGTGTGTATAGTATATGTATTTTTTTTAGCAGAGTTTCTCTCCCTCATAGTTTTTGTTGTAAGCGATCGCCTTTGTGGCATTGACTTCTTTGATGCAGACTTTCATATTTCTTGACCTTTGTTTTTAATACTTCTTCAAAGTTCTTGATAAGTAGACAGAGTCGTGGTGGGTTTTCCATTAATTTATAATTACTACCTGCCCTTTTGCCTGAATATCAGACTTTTTCAAGTAGAACTAATATATTGAGATTGTCCCTCTGTATTTATACCAAGCTATCGGCTGTAAGCGGATTATGGGAGATGCTGAAGTTTTTATTTACAGTGTTTAATTTACAATACTTTAGGGTGGTTAGTAGTTAACATAATATTTACATAATGTGTTATTACATAATATATGATGTTATAAGTGTTAGTTTTACGTTCTATTTCTATTTCTTATGTTTCTTATGAAATTATCGATTTCTTTGGTTGAGGCGTTAGGCTGACTTGGGTGTGGTTCTTCTTCTGGGGGGAACTTGACCCTTGTTTCTGGACAGTGCAGAGGGTAAACTTCTTTCCACTTCTAACTGTCTGTTTAAACTTGGCTTATTTCTGGCTATGCATACTGCTTCTGTGATTGTTGTGTCCAAATATGAATTCCATCTGTATTTGATTTTAGAATTTTGAAAACAGAAGTCAGGAAATATGGAAAAGTCTGCATCAAAGAAGTCAATGCCACAAAGGCGATCGCCTACAACAAAAATTGAGAGAAACTCTGCCCAAAAAACATAAACACTTACTAAGCATTCACTAAACCCTAAACACTCACTAAACATTCACTACACAGTTACTCATAAACATTCATTAAGCACTCACTAAACATTCACTAAACCTTAAAGATTCACTAAACACTTATTCATGAAACATTCAGATAAAAAAAATTTACAATTGCACTAAGTCCCTGTTCAATTTGCGAAGTTACCACGCCTTTAAAGTTGGCCGCAAGGCTCTGCAGCGCCTGATTGGTGGAAGACCACTAAACTACGTATTGCTGGTATATAGATAGCACCTCCAGATATATATCCTCTATGAATATAACTTGCTTGACTCTTAGAATTTATTATATGTGTATATATATATATATATATATATATATATATATATATATATATATATATATATATATATATATATATATGTATATATATACACACTGTATATATGAACTGTTTAATTAACCTCATGTGGTAACTATGAACCGCCTGCGTTATGAGGATCACACTAAATACTACTCCTGTTATTACGACTGGAGTCTTTTAGATTTAAGAAAACATTATAACCCAATGGGCGTTTCTCTAGGAGGTGGAAGAAATGATTCTGAAGACGGATTTTGGATTTCTTCCTTGAAGGGAAGTGGGTCCGACAGGAATCCGTTTATGCGCCGAAGATGGCTTCACAGGATACTGGAGTCTTTAAGAATTTAAGAAGACGTTACAATCAAATGGGTATTTCTCTAGGAACATCTTCAGGAGCTGAAGACTGCTTGAAAAGATCCTGGAGTTGTGGAGACGTCTTTGAGAATAATATTTTAATAACTGTCCAGAAATTTTCAACGTTTCGTCATCATTGATTCAAAACCCATCAATAGCTGCTCCTGCACCTACACCAAGATATGGTCAGTTGTTTGTATATGACCGGAAGGCATGGCAAAGGTATGGTATAGGTATGCATATGGATATGGATATGGATATGGAAATGGGTATGGAATGAATATGGGTATGGGTATGGGTATAGGTATGGGTATGGTACAGATATGGGAATGGTACAGATGTGGGTATGGGTATTGGTATGGGTATGGGTATGGTGCAGGTATGGGTATAGGTATGGGTATGGTACAGATATGGGTATGGGTATGGAATGGATATGGGTATGGGTAGGGGTATGGGTATAGGTATGGGTATGGGTAAGGTACATATATGGGTATGGGTAACATTCAGATATGGGAATGGGTATGGTACAGATGTGGGTATGGTTTTGGGTATTGGTATAAGTATGGGTATGGTATAGGTATGGGTATGGTACAGATATGGGTATGGGTATGATACAAATATGTGTATGGGTATAGGTATGGGTATGGTACCGATATGGGTATGGTATGGGTATGGTACAGATATGGGTATGGGTATGGTATGGATATGGGAACTAGCAAATGCGAGCGATAACAAGCACTTGCTAGTACATCATAAAATTTCAATCATACTTTATGTCCCGCCACCGCAAGGATTACAATATCTAAGGTTCCTGACCGCCGAAAAGATTAAAAGACAAGAATGGAAGAGAGATCTTCCCCTTACAAGCAATCATATGAAAGGACCTGAGGACCGAAGGGTGGTGCTACAGCTGGAATGCACACTGCTACTCATGGATACCCAGCAAATACTGCTGCTCCGCATAAAATTGCTCCCAACAGGTTGCTAAGGAATGAAAAGAAAATGCGAGTTCTTTAGGTGTCTGCCCAGTTTAACTTCGAACTATCGAGGAAATTCGAAAACTTGAAAGCATTTTATCCTGAGAGAGAGAGAGAGAGAGAGAGAGAGAGAGAGAGAGAGAGAGAGAGAGTTTTAAATGGTAGTTAAGGTCATGAAAGTGAACAAAAGCATGCCCCCGTGAACTTAGATAAAACAAAATTCAAAACACATGAAAAAAAAAATGAACGAAAAAAGTCTACAATTTTATGAATTAACATCTAGTACTAATGGGCATTTTCTTGTCTTATTACATTTAAAGACAAGAATGAAAAGGCACTTTGTGGTTTTTCCAGCGCTATGATTTTCTTTTTAAGAATTTTCTTCATAGTCTCAAAAATATCAAAACTAAAGAATGATTTCAACAATCTTCAGCCATTTTTGATTGTGGCATCTATTCGTTGTACAGTATTATGCTTCTAGGAAATCATTTTGAAAAGAAGTCGTCATATGAAAGATTGCTTTGTAAAACACAAACGAAAACTGTAAAAGAGATTTCATGGTCCACAGCTCACCATTCATATCCCACAGCTAAATCCGGCCACAAAGGAGTTAGACCCAATCAAATATTGGTCACGGATGGAAAAGTTTTGGTCTAAGCGTCACTTCAACAAATGTAAGGGAAAGAAGCTTGTATTTGTGATAAATGCTGCTTCTATTGGGTAGGTGCTTGTGCATTACAAAAGACAAAGTTAAAGTTCAATGGCATGCTCTGTTTGGCATAATTTTGCGTGAAACCGCCAGACTTCCTTTGAACAAGTATAAACACCGAAGTTTAACTTTTTTCCTCTCTGCATGACGAAAGTCTTATTTTTCAAATGATGGAACCCGTATTCTCTCTCTCTCTCTCTCTCTCTCTCTCTCTCTCTCTCTCTCTCTCTCTCTTTCTCAACAGGAGAATCCTTCATTTTTTAAGAAATAAGGCAGAATATTTATGTGTGTGGGTATGTGTCACATGATGAGCCTCTCCTGTCAGTATGCGAAGAGATAAATCCCTATACAAGGGACATTCAAGGAAGACCCAAGTCCATTGGTTACTCCCGAATATCCTATATCTGGCATCTTTAAGTAACATCCGTCATAAAAGTGAAATCATTAAAAAAAAAAAGAGCTAGTCATTTCCCTACCTCCGAAAAATATGGTAGGCTATTATTAACCATATATTAGGTGTCCTGTTAACATTCAGAACTTTCTACTTATTTGCTTCAGACCAGACTACTTCAGTAAACTGACATGATAACAGAAGTTCATTCCCTCTTTATATTTTATTTTGGTATCATTTCTCTTGACTGTTCTTTTCCGGGACGAAAAGCAGGACTAAGAAAGCCAGCTAAACTGCCTAGAAAGAAACTCTCCTGTCTCCATTCAGGCGTAAAGCTTTATAAACTTAGTGCCGTAAACAATCTAATGCCTTAGACAAGCTTACAAACAAAACCACCCTTTGAGAACTGAAGATATTGCCTAACATAAAATACTGAATGAGCGAATAGAACAATACTAAGACAATATTACAAGAGCAGAGCTAAAGATATGTAGATCCAGAAAAATAGTCTCCAAAGGCAATTCATGTCAGTTGTCTAGACAGTCGACAATTACATTCACTAACCGTCTTCGTGGAAATAAGGAGCGTAATCCCGGCAACACTTCCGGTAAACTCTATTCAGTGTTGAGGTCATTGACTCAGCTTTTTACTTGGTTTAGTTGTCCCTGAAATTTGTTATAAAGAGTAAAGCAAGACTTTATGGCAGATTATGTACGATTTTGACCATATAATTAGTTTTCATACTCAAAATTACTTTTTTCGTTCATTCAAGTCTAAACCCTATATTTACCGAAGAGATATAAAATTCATATTTACGTAACTGGAGCTTCAATTATTATAATGCTGGAACATCCTGAGTTTCGAAAGTATTTTCAAACACCAAGGATAAAAACCTAAGTAGATTTCGCAACTGGATGATATTTGCGTAGCTCTGTTCAGAAAATTTCCTTATATTTTCAACTGTTCTTTTGCTGTTACGTAGAAAACGCACGGTGACGTTATGTTGCCGTAGCAATGACGTGTTTCCAATCTTTCGTATGATGGGGCGTGAAATTAGAAAGTGATTGACACAGTAGTTCATTTTATCCCTTCGAATTAAAGGAAATTTATGAATTTTGCATTTCTTGACCAATAAAGCTGAATTAAAACAAAACTAAAATTCTTCGACTTACAAAATTTAGGCAATAAAACCAAGATCTTTGGCAAGTTCAGCCATTCAGTGCTTAACACAGTGAAAAGAGGAAGTTGAGTGGTTTGAAACTGACAGCACGGTCAAGAGACCCAGAATCTGAATGCGATGAAGCACAAAATGATCTAAAGGTGAGACTGGGTGAAAATCCCAGTTTCACTTAGAGGTAGTGATCATAGATGTTGGACAGCGAGGATAAAGAAGGAAGTGGGAATGGAGGTAAAGTAAAAGGCTAAATAACCGGAGCAACTAACGGCGAGGGGGGGGGGGGGCGAGCTGCAAATACACCACGTGGAGTGTATTTACAGTATTTACCCCCAAAGAGCTAAAATTTTCTCTTTGTTAACCAGTGTAGGGGAAAAGCTGAATAACCCTCAGCGCAAAGCTAAAACTACTTATAGATATGTTTCACAGGCTGAATGACTTCTAGGTTACATTCCTTTTCCCGATACTCGACATTGTAAGTCATTTCTCACAGATTTTTTTTTTTTTTTTTTTTTTTTTAAGGAAAATCAAATACTTCCTAGATAACCGTGTTAGTACGGGTGGGTAAGATCCACATAGGGGGTTTTCCATTATCTTTCAAGAGAATGTCCCGGGTGCTTTCTCCTTTTCAGCACGTTTTCTTTTCGTTTTTGTTTCCCAATTAATTTTTTTCAGGATATGCATCACCTATTAAATATGGTGTATCCCTTATAACCAACTTGTCGCATCAAAGAAATCTAGAATGGGTATTGGTTCAAGCTCATTAAAAATTAAAATATTTTTTACTGGTTAACCATATCGATTGTGTAACTTACCTGTTGGAAGCTATAGGTTTAGTGCATTTTCAGGCCTGGTTTCCCAATGGATAAAGTTCTGTTCTAGTAACACGTCTGTCAGTCTGCAAAATAAGATAATACAGTAGGCAGATGACTCAACAGTTGTTGCAGTTATTCCCGCCCCAAAAGACATAAATGAAGCTACCGTTAGCCCTGAAAGAGGCCTAGAAAGGACCAACTAGTAGTGCTCCAATCCAGGAAAACTACGACCACTGATTATCCTATTTCGCTTTGTGCTCCTGCTCCATGAATGGTTATACACAGGCGATTGTGCTTAACCGTCCTGAATATCTGATGAAACTTTGCGTTACCACTGACCATAAGCTTTTGTTTTAATGTGGTTAAATAATCTATCATCTAATACTGTTACAAACGTTCATATCATATGTAAGACTTTCGATATCTACAAAAGAGCTGGGATTATACCACTAGCCTTCAATATTTAGTTTTACCTTTCCAGCAGACGCCCTAGAACTTAATGTTTCTGGAGAAGAAAGCTCGTAGTGGTTCCTTTTCTTCTTCTTCTTCTTCTTCTTTTCCGAAAAAAGTGGTCCTTAGAACTTTGACCATCAAGTGCCAGAAAGCATTCTTTTTGGTTATATTCTATCGGCTCTGTTTCATCAGACGCCTAAGGAACTAGTACAAGATATTTGGTTTACAGAGCGCATTAAGTCAAGGTGATATGTTGTCAATTGGCAAATATCAAGAGTCGTTCATTTCACTTCACTACAAAACTTTGAAGGTTCTTCTTGTCAATCTTACTAACGCTGATACAATTAAGCTGAAGAAAGCATGTGTTTTAATGATATATATCTATGATATATATTTTCAGTACTGTCTCCCCCTCTCTGTATCCTCTTTGTTTTTTTTCAAATGCTCTAAGGAAGTTTTCTTTGCAAAATCTACGATCTTTTAGGTTTCTTATTCGTGCCTGCTCATTATGAATAAAATAATGTTTTGTAATACCTAGATGTATGTAAAACCTAATTATTACGATCTATATAAATTTGTTAGATACTGCGTAGTATTAATTATTCCATTTGTGTGAGTTTATGTTTTTTAGGAAATTTTATCCTTCGAACTATTTACCGCAGAATATCATACTGTATTTTGCGACCGATGAGTCAAGTTTTTTTTTTTTATAATAAGCACGTCGCATCATGAAATTTCTTTGTAACTTTTCTCATGTTTCCGATAAAATCTTTAGGGAAAACACATGCAAAGTAAGAGCAATCAGAAACTTTACAGTGAACCACACTTTTTCTTTCTTTTTTTTTTTTTGGAAAACAAATTGAGAACTGTTTGGTGAATGCAGTTCAGACCAGGCACAGCTTATCTCTATTGGTCGGAGCTTGTTACCATAGCAAAGCATGCTGACTTTACGAATGTTCATATTTGCAAGGACCTTATAAGAATACTTCCACATTCTAGGATATCTGTAGATTATGGTTATGAAACTCTCTTTAGCATCATTGCCTAGAAACATATTTTACGCTATATTTCTGTTTAAAATTTCATTGCTTATCATTAAAATAATAATAATAATAATAATAATAATAATAATAATAATAATAATAATAATAATAATAATAATAATAATAATATGCCCCCTTCATTGAGTGGAAATCTTAGTATATTCTTAAAAGCAAATGCCATCATAGTCATGAGCACATTGGGTTATAAATTTAAAATGAACCATCCTCTAACTTACCACCTGGATACTGACGTTTCAACTGACAATCAAATTTTAATACTTTCTTGAAAAATACCACCAAGGATATATATATATATATATATATATATATATATATATATATATATATATATATATATATATATATATATATATATATATATATAGATAGATATATATATATATATATATATATATATATATATATATATATATATATATATATATATATATATATACATATATATATATATATATATATATATATATATATATATATATATATATATATATATATATATATATATATATATATATATATATATATATATATATATATATATATATGAATCTGTAAGCTTTCAAAATCCATCTTGGTTTTTTCTGCTGATACATCTAAAAAAATTTGGAAAGATATTGCCTTCCCTTTACCAATGTGAATTTTTTGGAAGCCTGTTTAGAATTCAAGGAATCGAAGAACAAAAGTATAATTTTTTTTATCGACTCCCAATAAAGCAAAAATATTACCTAAATACCGTTTCCTTGCTATTGACTCGATTCCTACTAAGTTATTGCCTGGCTATAAAGGCGCTTAAAAAAATTCCGCATACAAATTAGCTAACATAGGGGGAGAGAGAGGAATCTATTTCTGCACGAAGCGTTTGTTTGTGTGTTTCGTTACCAAAACTGAAAAATGCATCAGTGACAACTAGCTTGATCAATTCCATATTTTCCCACGGGTATCTGGAGGCTGTAATGGGATGTTGGTGAAAAAGGATACAAAATAAAATGTTATCGTCAAGATAAAAATTGCCTATAAATGTTTGAAGACTGTCTAAAAAAAAAAAATCAGTGTTTTAAATGAGGTCTGAAAACCAAACCTACATGAATACTCGTGACTTTGCCATCAATACTGACAAATCATGATCTTGAGATCTTAATGAATAAACTACTTTACTTATTTTAGGAAGGCAATGCATAAGGGGCACGGTGGGGAACCTACGAGATCATGTGTCGTTATCCTAACACAGTAAATTAAAAGAATTCGACAAAAATTTTGGGAATTACCAACTTGGTTATACTTCATTTTGCCCTTCGTAGAAACCAAATGGGGAAAATGAAGGCAAAATACAAAGTTAGGGTACACGGAATCTCTTGTAAAATAAAGCTCGAAAAACTCATCAGGGAACATAAAAGAGTTATTCATGTTAATAACAGAAACAATTCAATTTTATTCAAAAGCGTTAAGGTAATGGGCAGTATGCTTATGGGAGGGATCCTAATTGTCTCTGCACATCGTTGGCTGAAAACAAGCCTTTCAAT
Organism: Macrobrachium rosenbergii; assembly: GCF_040412425.1. Taxonomy (NCBI): domain Eukaryota; kingdom Metazoa; phylum Arthropoda; class Malacostraca; order Decapoda; family Palaemonidae; genus Macrobrachium; species Macrobrachium rosenbergii. The sequence continues at coordinate 46,859,160 of NC_089750.1, read as the reverse complement.
GATTCCGATAGGATGAACGCCAGCCATTTTTTTTAGTAAAACTAATCTCTCCAGATTCTTCGGGGAAGCTAATAATCCAGATTTATTCCATGGACTGATGGGACGTCAGATACCGGACCTTCGTGACCCACACCCAAGATTAATGTCCCCAGTGAGCACCAGATGGGTATCTTAACCGCAAAAAACCAGAACGGTCAATTTGTCAGAATACAATATAGTATCCAAATAATTCCACTGAAAGAAAATCTAGGCCTTGTTGGCGGGGAGGGGGTTAGAAAAAGCGTCATACAGAAAAACAAAAAAATTAGATAGACTAAATCTTAGATTTCCTACTTTGGTGGTAAAATACAGAGCCCTAATAAATGAACACAACATATGAAAATTAAACAGCAATACAAATAATAAACACCAATGAATTCTCGAAATGGACCATTAACTGAAATGTTAAAATGTATAAATGATAGTCTGTCGTGTATAGTGTAGATACTCTGATTAAAGTAAAATAGGCGCCCAAAAACTACATAAATTTATGTAGTTTTGAACGGATATTTTACATTAGAGTATCTACACCTACACATGACAGGCTATCATTTATACATTTTAACATTTCAGTTAGTGGTCCTTTTCGAGAGTTCATTGTTGTTCATTACTTGTATTGCTGTTTAATTTTCCTATGTTGTGTTCATTTATTAGGGCTCTGCATTTTGCAACCACGCTATGAAATCTAAGACCTAGTCAATCTTATTTTTTTTTTCTTTTGTTTCTCTGTGTGATGCTTTTTCTGCCACCCAAAAAAGGCCTAGATTTTCTTTAAATGTAATTATTTGGATACCAGTTTGATGACGTGAGTAGCCCTCACCACGCTATGCATATTTAGGTTCCCAGGTACCTTTTTCTTAGTCATCTACAACAACAATTTAAGTATATCGCTAGCTTAGCTTGTATTCAGGATATACTTTGACATATGCCCAAACTTTTGACAGTAGAAGTTTCTCCTTGCACTCTGCATAGCTCACTTCACTATTATATTGCTATTACATAAATGGGTTCTCAAAATACCAATTGTTAGAGGTAGACTAGCTTGAAGTATGAGTTAAATGTTATTTTTTTTTTCATACTCCTTGGTCAAACAAATTATCCATGTTGTAGGTTTTCCCGAGGAGTATAAATGGAGCCCTTGGCAGAGTTCCAGCTCAGAGCATTCCAGTGGCCCTCCACTAAGAGTAGGCAGAATTGTCCTTTCCTCTTACGAACCTTCTTCCCCTCAACCATTTTATTGCCATCACAAAGTGAAATTCTCGGATGCTTACCACAACACTGGATGATACCTCTCTTTAGTTAAACGATGTCAGTTTCTTTGTTATTTCTAGTTATGCTAATATACTAAAACTGTAACTGATGGTGAGAGGGAAAAATACTCCGTCTCACCTTGAGGACACCATCTACAAATAATCAGCTGTCCCTTGAGTAATATATTAATCACGGGATCAGTCCATGAATAAGCTAACAGGAAATATTAAAAAGACATCCAAACCTTTCCTTGAAAATCTATTTTCAGTCAGCATGACTTGACTTCCAAATGTCTTTCCACACCCTGCTTCTATAGTTACACCTAAAGGATTTTTTAGGAATAAGACTTTGAGAAGAATATCATCAGCCCAATCTAAAAAATTTTTTGAGGCAAAACCCGACAGAATGCAGGGAATCCTCCCCCATACACCCGCCTTCCATAAAAAAAAAAATCTTACCTGATAATCCACAAACAAATTATCTATGATTACAGTTCTGGCCTCAAGGTACTGTATTTGTCATGGATAGTGACTAATTTGTCTGAGGTCGAAAACTGGAGGAAACAATTTTTTTTTCTTTTTTTAACTGGCGCATATTGTTGGACGTAAAGTCTGGTGTTGTCCAGGATACATCGGCACTCGTTGATGTTGCAGGTCGGTCATACCTTCGTAGCCGCACGAGATATCCGATGAAAAGTTCTGGCAAATTCGACGCCGAATGGCGCGAAGTTTCGTCTGATGTTCTACAGTAGAAGTTGACAGCCCGCCGTGGTCGAATGAGCGCTTTTTCGATATGCCAATTAGTAAGCGGAAATTGCAAGAATTTCCATATAAGGAAACAAGAATCACCTGAAGTGTCATCAAAGACCCACCCATTTAGAGGTAAATAAGCTCCCACAGGATTACCCTAAGAGAGGACGAAGTATAGAGGCCTGGCAATGAGGGAGAGAGCGTGAGAGAATAAGAGAAGCACGCTACATTTTACCTCCAGCCGAGAAAACCCCCTTCAAAAGTTTGTTCATAGACTAAAAGCTGCCAGCCCTTATCTACGAAACATTAGTAAGCTTAGAAGGTCGACACTACGGATTTGCTGTCTCACGTTAGGTGAAACCTGTATCTTCTGCGGACCAGCCATCAGAGTCTCTGCCTCGAAGGATAATTCGTCAGATATGCATTAACTTGTTTTATAGTCCTATCTTTCTCACCATCTCCCCATCTTCACCTACTTGTTTTATATTTTTCAAGTACTACGGTGTACGTAAACTCGAGTGAATGCGGGAGTCCTTTTTCATTTTCTGTATATAATATTGTAAATAAATACACTATACCGTTGTGCAAGATTCCTTTTATATTCTTTACCGTACTTCCAACTGTTGGCGCGGAACTCCTTTTATTAAGTAAAATTAGAAAGAACTTGACGATCCAGGACCGAATCGTAACAGTATTGATGATTATCATATTGATATTACCACTTCCCAGGTCTCATCGTTGTTAGATGTTTGATACTCCCATCACAGCTCCCATTGTTCTCTGCAAATGCGATATTAAGACAGAAAATTTTCTGAATGTGAAAAATCCACGTTATATTCAAAGAAATATGAATTTGTAGGGCCACAGAAAAGAACTCGGGAACTAATTCCTGTTGCTTATGAGCCCTTTCGCCACATTTCACAGTGCTCTCACTTTTAAGGCAATTACCTTAAATCAGGTAATCGAGGACTTTTCAAGGTAATTTTTAAGGTACCGAAATTTTTAAGGCAATTTCAAGGTAATATGAAGAAAACTGCAAGTAATCCAGATACATTTAAGGTATAAATGTAAAACTGTCTATTTTCTATAAAACGTTTCTTTAATATTGTTAACATTGCTTGAAAGACTTGAGATGTCATTTGGCAATAGTACGCAATACTTCCTTCGTTCATAGCTTCACAACGGCTATTATGATCATGTATTATTCTTGTTTTGACGAATTCATACCGTTTAAGTACCGTGTTGGGTTGCCCAAGTTAAGATGAAGCTGTTAGTTGTTAACTTGTATTGTTATTGCTCGTCATGACTCCTCTGGAGATCCAAATCACTGGACGCATAATGTGATTACTTAATGATTGTGATTTGATTTCACTTGAATAACGCTCAAAATGCCTTTGCGTGATTGGTTGTAGGGAGGAAGTAAGTACAGATTAGTAAGTTTTTTGTTTATCGTATCTTACAAAACATAGGCTTACAGTTTTGACTTACTATTGTAGTAACGCCGTTTAAAAAAAAAAAAAAAAAGTGAAGTTTTAACATACTGGAAGTGGTCATTCAGCATAGCACTCAAAAATATAGTTGAGTAGCTTGGGCTGGAACATTTTTGTTTTATTTAGGTCTATGTATTTTTATTAACGGAAGTTAAGAAGACGAGTGCTAAAAAGAGGGTGATAGATTCTGATGATTCAGAGGACGTGGCGGTAGATGATGTTGATCCTGTTGAAGTTTTGGAAACTGATAACCCCAAGCCCGGTCCGTCTGACTCTGCCATTCTTTCTCCAGTAGAGGAAGGTAAGACTGGGGGCTGTTGTAACTTATTAAATTTAGTTGCTCTCTGAATTTGCAGAAACTACTAATATTTCAGTATACAATCTATAAAGGATTATAACACAGCAAAATGAAAATTGCTGCCCATGGCTGATTGCCCCCACCGCCCACCCCGTAGCTATGCCACTGGAGGGTTTTATGTGCACCTACAATTTAACAGCTTGCTATGGTTATTCAATTTTGTTTAAGCAAAAAGTTATTAAAGATGTTAAACTCCGTAGTAGTTATGATGGTTAATAGCATGAATGATAAATATATTCCGGTAATTTATTGGATTTATGTTTGACTACAGAAACAATGGCTTCTACTGAGAAAAGAGAATTAGATGGAACACCCAGTGAGGAAGAGGAAGATATTGATGTAAAGGACAAACCAGGAAGTACGGATAGCCAGCACTCCCTCCAACGAGTCCAACCTAAAAAGAAGCGCAAAAATATACTCAAGGATTCAGGAGTGAATGGTTGCAGAACAAAAAATTCAAAAGCTGGGTTGAAATCACCCTCACAGGGAAGTACTAAACCACTTTGTTCATTTTGTTCCACTATTGTCCCATATACAAAATCAGGGCTTGAAAGACATGCCAAAAGCGCGATGCATTTGAAAAATGCGAACACTGCAAATTTACAGATGCCTGTGAAACAAATCCTTCAGAGCACTTTTAAAAATTATAATTACTCTCTCTCTCTACAGAAAGCCGTATATGTGCTTTTATTGCCGAACATAACCTCCCCTTTTCAATTTCACAACCATTACTTACACTGGTGAAAAGCATTTGTCCAGCTGATACAGGTGAGAAAGAGAAACTGCAAAAACTTAAATTATCAGCCATAAAAGTTTCCATTTCTCTGAGATGCTAGTTGACATATTGAAATGTACCAAATTGAGTGATATTCTTGATGAGACTACTGACTTTAGCTCTGAAAAACAGCTTACAATATGTGTCGTATATTATGATTATGAAAAGTATGCTTTTGTAACCTCATTTTTTGATATGGTAAATGTAAAGAAATGTGATGCAGAATCTATCTATTTCTCATTAAAGGCATCTTTAGAGGAAAAGGGAATCCCATTGGATAATATCATTGGCTATTGTTCTGATACATGCAATGTAATGTTTGGTGAACATAGGAGTGTCACATCTTTAATGAAAACAGATCTGCCTCATGTTATATCTGTACGTTGCAGTTGCCGTACTATACATTTGTGTGTTTCGCATGCATGTCTCAAGTTATCCACTTCACTTGAAGATTTGTGTAGAAATGTGTATTCTTATTTCAGCAGGTCAAATCTACGAAGGCATGAGTTGGAAGAGTTCCAAGAATCTATAAATATCACACCTCACAAACTTTTAAGTTATGGTCAAACTAGATGGTTATCACTTGAGACGTGTGGAGAATCTTGGAACAATGGGATGCGGTAGATTTAACTTCACAGCTGTCGTAAATGAGAAAAGGGATCCATCCTATGTGACTGAGACAAGTCTTACCAGTTTAAATAACCTATTCATCAAGGCGCAGTTAGAGTTCATTCAAGTACAATTAAAGAGAACTATTGCGTTCAGTAAGATATTCCAAAGTGATAAACCTATGCTTCATGCTTTAGATAGTAAATTACAAATGCTGCTTAGAGAAATAATGAGTGACTATATCCATTTGAAGTATGTAAGAGAATGCAACCCTACGCTCTTGACTTCCAGGATCAATTTAAGTCTAGATTTGTAACCACTCATTTGACATTCTTAGATTTTCTAAATCCCCAGAATGCTCTAAATAGAGAGCCAGGTAGTCTAACAAGTGTTTTCCAAGCAATGCCCTACCTAGATAGTTTATGTAATAAAGAAATGGCAGACAGTGAATGGCGACAGCTAGCTTTAGAAGGCAACTTCAGTGATGTGGAAGATCCTGTAGAATTTTGGCAAAAAACTTGGCAGCAATGTAGGCCTAACATGAATGAGGAGAAGAAATATCCAAACCTCTCTAAAGTAGTAGGTTGTGCTTTAACCTTATCACATTCCAATGCATCAGTGGAGAAAGTTTTTAACCAGTTACGACGAGTGAAAACTGACCTAAAAAATTCATTAAAAGGGGAAAGCTTGGTAAGAATTTTGCATACTAAATATGGTCTAAAAAGAATGGGAAAATCCAGTGATGCATTGGAATTAGATGAGGAACTGGTTAAAAATCTGGGAGAAGCAGTATCTAATGCTACAAAAGAAGAATGTAGAAAGTATGTATTAGAAAAGTTTAAATAATGGTTTATTTTGTTACAAAAATCAAAATGTTTTCGTTCTTGAAAACCATATTTTTCTCTAGATTTTCTCAGGAGTAAGCAATTTGTAGTTTCATTGTTGGGAGTATTCAGTGATTTTATTTGCTTTATTTTTGTAATACCATGATTTGTTTAAATATATATATGTTATTTCATTTGATATCAAAGTTTCCTTTTTTTGGCTACAAATATTAATAATGAAGCTTATTATGTTTTTTACAGTATGTCTTTTATTAATTCAATACCACAAACAGTTGCTCACTATTGCCAGTGGAGCGAATATAACGTTTGTGTTATTTAAGATAATCAAGGTGGATTTAAGGTAATATTTGAGGTAATCTGATCAAGCAAAAGTGATAGCACTGCATTTCAGTTGCCCCACATCGACTGCAGTCATATTAGGAACCTCGACTTTCCATAAATACTCGTTCTCGCCTAATCGCGACGATCAATGTGATGGTGCAACACATCGCCAGAACCACAATTCAAGACATAGCGTTAAAAATTTACCACAGTAAGTGAGAAATTACTTGCAAGTGAGTATATATATATATATATATATATATATATATATATATATATATATATATATATATATATATATATATATATATATAAATGGATGTATGTATGTATATATGTGTATGTATGCTTCACATACACTCCTGAAATGCATGAGCAATTTCAGCCAAATGTATACTGTATATATGTGACTTACCATCTGGGAAAGAACACTGTGGAGGTAAGGCATCACTGGCACCAAAGGGGGCCATGGGAGGGGATGAAATGTAAAAATGACAGAAAAAGACAGATATTAGTGTCTAATCCATAGTTTTCGAGGTGGCTGAGATGGACAGTGACACTCCCGATGCCCTTTAAGTATAAGTTCAGCCCTGATAGGAAGGGGGAGTGGGAAAGGGGGTGGCATGTAAAAATAACTGAAAACGACAGATGCAAGTGTCTAATCCATGTAGTTTTCGACTTCGCTGAGAAGAATAATGACACTCATGATGCCCTTTAAATCCGAGTTCAGTCCCGATAGGAAGGTGGGTGGGAAGGGTGGGAAGGTGATGACATGTAAAAATAACCGAAAACTACAGAAATTGGTGTCTAATCCATAGGTTTTGAGGTTGCTGAGGTTAACAGTGAAACTCTCGATTATCTTAAATTTAAGTCCAAGTTCAGCCCTGACAGGAAAGTGGGGTGTGAGAAGGGGTGAAAAATAAAATTTCAAAAATACAGATATTAGAGTCTAATCCGTAGTTCTCTAGATCGCTGGGATAAATAGACACACTTCCGATGCCCTTCAGGTCCAAGTTCAGCCCCAACAGGAATGAGGCATGAGAAATGGTGAAATTTAAAATGTCAAAAATGCTGGGCAATGTAACTGAAGCAACTATCTTTACAGGATCTTTACAGGAATGGGAGAGAGTGAGAGTATGTATGTGTGTGTGTGTGTGTGTATATATGTATATATATATATATATATATATATATATATATATATATATATATATATATATATATATATATATATATATACTGTAATCCATTCGGTTGAATGGGTACACTTACGGACAACACACACACACACGCTAATTTGGCTTGCAAATAATCAGTTTCGAATTCTGATCGGTGGATGCACTAACCAGTCATAATTTCACTTAAGTTCGATATCAACTGATACTGATGGCTTAATATTTATTTCCATAAAGGTGCCTCTTGTTGCATAAGTGACCAAAAATATATTATATTATATATATATATATATATATATATATATATATATATATATATATATATATATATATATATATATATGTAAAGATAAAATCCACGAAGGGAAGGGAAACACAGGAGTGCTGAGGTCCTTTCGACTCTTTCGTCCTTGACTTAGCTAAGTAAAGGACGAAAGAGTCGAAAGGCCTCATCAGCAGCATTTCCATATTTTTCATTATACACCATTCCATATATATATATATGAATAATTTATTTATTCATAAGTTCCTTTATATTTATATATTCATATTCATCAAGTTCCATATTTTCATATGATTCATTATACACATTATATATATATATATATATATATATATATATATATATATATATATATATATATATATATATATATATATATATATATATATATATATATATATATATATATATATATATATATATATATATATATCATATATATATAAACACAGTGCACATTACATTTGCATCAAGATCAAGGGCAGGAATACAGAAGCAGATGACACAGTAACCATTTATTCCGACGTTTCATGATTCTTAATCACACCATCAGGGAGATCTACAGCAATAAAATACAATATATTAATATAAATTAATTAAAAGAGCTACATACAAGACTTTACTTTGAAAAGGTGGAAAGCAAGCTAAGAAAATTGATAAAAACAGAACACAAAAAGATAAAATTATCAAGAACAGACAATACACACACACACAGACGCACTTAGAAACAAAATAGTAAAAACCAGACAACATACTTAAATACAGATGCACTTAAAAAACACTGGAGGGTAACCTACCAATCCAGAGGCCAAGGACACACTAAGTATAAAAACACACAAAATTTTTTTTTCAGAAAAAGGCAGAGAGTTAAGACAAATACAAGGGTACAGCAGTTCTTTGACAGTTCAGTGAGGGAACTCGTTGTTTAATATTTAGTGTTTCGAGAATAAGTAGTTCACGAGGACTGCTTGTATAACCAATAATCTTAAAATCTTCATAGCTGATATCTGTTTTGCATTTAATGGTATTGCTGCGTATATTAGAGGATTCTGGATTAGTTAATCGGTAACCGGTTCTAAAACTTATCCCCCTGTGGGATTCGGCCATCACCTTGGTGGATCCAATATATTTCCTAAATTACATTTAGGTCAATTGTACTCGTAGACAACACCAGACGACATCAAAGGCGGTAGCCGATCCTTAAATCTGAAAAGAGAGCCGATACTTTTTGGGTTCTTAGGAATTAGTTTAAGATCGACGGCCCTAATATATTTTTGGACGATTTTCGTGAAATCCCTCCGAAAATTGTCATCATATAAGAAAGGAAAAGTTGCATATAATGAAAGTTTAGGCACACTACAACACTTTGGCTTATTGGAGAATTTTTTATTTAGAAGTTTTTTGAGAATCCTGTAAAAAAACTTGAGTAGGGAAACAATTATTGGTTAAGTATTGCTGTAAGAAGACGATTTCTTGGTGAAAGAGGACCCAATCCGATGTTAGAGATAAAGCAAGATGTATTAAGGTGTAAATAGAGTTAAGTTTAAAATTGATAAAACAAAAGCTATAAAAATTGGACCCCAGACCAGTAAAAGTTTTCTTTCTGATTCAGAGGTATTAAACTTATCATTATCTTTAATTACGAGTATGTCTAAAAAGGCTAGCTTGGAATCGTATTCTTTTTCTATGGTAAAAGTGATGTCATGATGATAGGAGTTAGAAAATTCTAAGAAGCGTTCAGCATCGTGGTCTTGTTTAAATAAAATAAAAGTGTCATCAACATATCTGGTATAGAATAGGGGACGATAGGCCAGAGGGCACTCATCGAGTAATTGCTCCTCCAGGAAGCACATGAAGATGTTGGCGAATGTAGGTCCGAGAGAAGAACCCATGGCCATTCCTTCTATTTGTCTGAAAAGCACGCCATTAAAAATAAAGGCCGTGTCCAGCACGGCCAGTTCTAAAAACATCTTGAAATGGGAGCGACTAAAATTGATACAATGAACCGGGTGTGGGAAAAAGTTTATCCAAAACGATATCTATGGTTTCTCTGACTGGTTTATTGGTGAATAACGACTCCACGTCAAAGCTTGCCATGAAAAGGTCAGAATCTTGTGAAAGAATGCGATGTTTAAACTGTTCAGAGTTAGTTACGGTATACTTGTTATACTGGTCAGGGACTCCAATAAGGGAACAAGGAATTTGGCCAATTTGTAATTTGGAGTTCTATAGGAGGCCAGGATAGAGCGAAGGGGACGTCAGGTTTGTGGACTTTGGGTAGACCGTACAAAATTCCAAAGAAGAGCCTGTAACAAAAGATCCTGGTATGTGTTCTCGCTAATGATGTTCTTATTCTTAAGGCTGCGAAGAAATCTATTGATCTTGTCTTCGATTCTAAAGATGGTTTGATAATTTGGGAGACCAATTTCTTCAAATTTAGCATGGTCATCTAAGAATTGGGTCATTTTGTTGACGTATTCAAATTTGTTTAAGATGACAGTTCCCCTCCCTTTATCAGGCTTCGTAATAATCAAATCATCTCGTTTGGACAGAGTTTTGAGGGTTTCATAATCGTTCTTATTGAAAAAGGGGGCCCAATGTGTTTTTAATTCAGAAAAAGCTTTATGTGATAGGACCATCAATTCATTTTGTAAACGACTGAGATCAGTACACAAATTCAGATTTTTCAAGCAGTGGAATACTGTAATGTTTTCAAGTGGGAAGTAGAAATGGCAGAATGTAGGTTTATAATTGGGCAGGCAAAATTCTAATCCAAAAGACAAAACGAATTCCTCACGTTTAGATAAAAAATATTTAGAAAAATTGAAAACGTTTTTGTTGTAGCCATGAAATCTAGGTAAGTTAATGCCAAGATTAAACCATTTTTTATAATGCCTTCTCTGTATAAAATCCACGAAACTCTGAATACTTTTATTAAAATACCTAGTAAAGACAATTCTATGTGAAAACGAGAAAGAGTCCAACACCTTATTACTAAAAGTTATCAAACCTATTAAGTCGTTCGTATGCTTTCTGTTTACAATAATTTCTGTGGTGTAATAGGTACTTGGTGGTGCCAGTTAAATTGGGAATGATATAAAGAGCTTATTATACACTCTAGATTTTACAAAATTGTATTTGTCTTAACTCTCTGCCTTTTTCTGAAAAATTTTTGTGTGTGTTTTATACTTGTTGTGTCCTTGGCCTCTGGATTGTTAGGTTAATCTCCAGTGTTTTTAAGGCATCTGTATTTAAGTATGTTGTCTGGTTTTACCCCAAAACCTTCTAAACGCGTCTGATTTGAGTGTATTATCTGTTCTTGATAAATTTATCTTATTGTGTTGTTTTATCAATTTTGAATTACGTCAACACACCCAAAGTCTGTATTGACCATATATATATTATATATATATATATATATATATTGTATATATCAAACCATATAACCGATATATATATATATAGATTTCTCCCATATATATATATATATATATATATATATATATATATACCAGGATATATTTGTTATATATATATATATCTTGGAATTTTGTATATCTCCCCAAGTCCCAAACCAAATGTCCCCTTTAAAGCTGGAAAATACAACAGTGCATTTTGGCACTGCCTGACAAGGAAGGGCATAAGGAATATTGGCCCCTCCCTTAATCTGGTCCCTGGACTCTGTATATCCCTTTCAACTTTCTCTTCTCATTTTATGTGACATTCTTCCACAGGAAACTTTGTTTTCAGACCCGAGGTTGTGAAGAGACTAAGGTTATTGGAGGCAGAATAGAGCCTGTGACGAGGGGAGTAAGAGAATGAACACTTGGACCTTGAGTCATAAATGATGCCCGTGCATAAGGAAACAACACTAGTCGCATCTACCTGTGGGGTGATCTTCTGACCCTGACCGAAGGCATACACGGCCTCACGAAGGAACAAGCGAGAGAAACATTGCTGGATGCAAGCAAGACCCATCTCTCCTTCCATTCCCGCCTTCAGAGAGCCATGCCCGCCCCACGTGGTCTTGTCTTATATAGGACTTTTTAGTATTCTTACCAGTGAAACCCTTAGCCCTTCCTCTGTCCCCATTACCCTTGCTGTTGAAGCCACCTCTTCTACAAGGTAAAGTGATCTGTTGCAGAAGGTTCTTCCAGTCAGTCACACTATTTTAATTCTCGTACTAAACTTCCTGTTTCCATTTCTAAGCACCGGTATTTCCATATCAACCTTGCCTCGTTAGGCCAGTGCTATGTAAATGCCTGTTTAAATAATTATATAAAATTGTGTATTCAAGGCTTCTTTTACCCCCTGTACTCCAATTGTCCTATAGCATATTTTTTATCAATTTCCTTCCTGGCTTTTAATTCGTTAATCTCTCATTTTATAGACGTTTGTTAGCTGTGAAATCTCTCTTGACTGTGCCTTGTATCAGCATCATCACACCGATGGATATACCTTCGATTTTTCCTAGTTATAATTAACCTCTCATGCCTTGTCTGCCTGATTAGTCCATTTCATCTTCTGATATTTAATTTTTTTCCTTGTTTTTACAGTTTTTGAATCAACAGGGAGTCAGATTTTATCGTACAAAAATAGAGGTAAATAATGAAATCATTCATTTAGAGTCTATAACTGGCTCATCGGCTAAGCATTTCAGGTTAAATTGTAAAAATGGCGACTGTTTGCCTTGAATCTTTGAATCCTGTCCCCTTGAAAAATATATTGCTTGCCACCAGGCAGCGACTAAGGAAGGTAGTCTGGTGCAAGACAAAGGAAATGAACCTTTTGCCGATTAAATTCCACGTGCACAGCCAAGGGTTTACACAGTGAGTATTTTTATTTCATGTTAGGATAGGAAAATAAATTGTGACTAAAAATAGAAATAGGGGAAACATTAGGCACGTGCATGCAATCCAGTCATAAACAAGAGAGTTACTATCCGTTACACAAGTTTTGATAGCCCCTGCATGAGGCTTGCATGTTTTTTTCACATAGGCAAGCTAGGGAATTATGAAGCATTGAAAAAAATAGTGCATGTATTTATCTTTGTGTTATCCAGATAATTTACCATCTTGGAATAGCTTAGGCACATGTTTTAGATCCCACGTGTCTGGTCAATCAGCAAATTTCCGTTTCTCGCTGAGTCTGGAATTGAGAGTTATTCTCTCTTCTCTCTCTCTCTCTCTCTCTCTCTCTCTCTCTCTTATAAATTTTAGGGAACTGTTAGACAAATGCATAATTCCTCATTGTAGGGTAAAATCTCAAGAAAGCTTAATATTTGTTTATTCATTAATTTCCATTCTCCATATTTATTGTCGTAGATAAATTCTGATTTTCATTTCAGCATTTCATTCAATAGCCGTCCGCTATTTCATTGTTAGTTATCTTTTGTTTTGCCCTTTGAGTCCGCTGTGACAACGTGTGTCTTCATTGTTCCCAGGGTAATTTTATATATATATAAGAGAAACTTTTTATCTTTGGGTTCCTCTAAATAAAACCATAACCGAATAATATATATTGTATAGTGGGGTCAGTCTTGGGAAAATTCCATGCTGGTCATTACCCTTTGTTGCAGGTGTATACCAGATGACCTTGAGCCGTCAGTTACTGCACAAAACTCAAGTATTACTACTCCCAGGGCACATACGTATGCAGAGAAAGGCTAAAATAGGAAAAACAAATTTGTACGCACGTGACTTAGGCAAACAGTACCTGCGCATAATAGAATTAAGTTTTGAACCTGTATTACATTGTAGGAAAAGGCTCTTATTAGGCTTGGCAAAATACACACCTTCATCAGTGTAACTTGCAAATAATATAATTTTAACTTATCCGCCTCTTGATGATGAACGTACCACTTCTTTAAAAATAAATAGAAGTGTACTTCTAAAAACGGCTGGCTATCTAACCCACCAATTTGTATCAGTACATAAACCTTAACCCAGCAACCCCTCTGCACCAGTATCCGTGTCTCTCCAAGCATTATTTTTTTTTTAGGTTTATGCTACGTTCTTTCTTTTTATTATTTTTCTTTATTTTTGTTGGGGTTATTATTCTAAGAGTGTCACAATGCTCACTGGGTTCCTGAACCTAACCCATATCATGACTCCCTAACAGAAAAACTTTTTCCTATAATTCCTAAATGCCATTTCTCAGGAATGATTAAAATGCTCCCCAAACAAAACAATAAGATTCACGCAATAGCTGGCCAAGTCTGTGCTTGAACCCGAAAATACGTCCTACGGGACAAAATTAGAAATTAAGTTCCCTGTGGACAAATCACACACTACGAGGCGAACCAAAAAACCCCAAGACTCGTGCAATAGCCGGCTGATTCCGTGCGTGAAATAGAATACAATTTACATCTTTCGAGACATATTGGAATTCCTTCATCAAGAACAAACTAAGTCTTATTCAGACCTTTTGAAACCAGTTCATCACGAACAAACTTGGGTCTTTTCAGACACCCTGAAGTTTGAGTCTTTTTAGACATACTGAATTTCTAAAGGGTCACACCAGTATAAGCATTATCTCAAGATGTCTAACCTCATCCAGAACCCAACAAAATGAGGACTTCAAGTTCTATATGTCTTCTGGAAAGGACATGGGACTGTCAGGACAAGCCATGAGGGAGTGGGTCCAAGAGAGAATAGACGATGCCAAGGCAGAAAGAGAAGCTGAAAAGAAAGGTGAATAAAGAAGAGCAAGATAGGCTAGATAAACTTACAAAAGAAAAAGAACAAGAGAGAAAGAGAAGGGAGATAAAAGATATGCTAGATAAACTAGCAAAGAACAAGAGAGAGAGAGAAGGACGGAACAAGATAGGCTGGATAGACTTGCAAGGGAAGAACAAGAAAGAAAGAAGAAGAACCTCGTAGGTTGGATAGACTTGCAAGGGAAGAACAAAGAAAGAGGTTAGGGCTCAAAAGGGAGGAAAAGCTGCAGGCCCATGAGCTACAGATGGCCTGAATTGGCACTGCCAGTCCCTCTCCAGCCTGGCACATCCACCCCTCACTCAGGCTCTTGTACCTTTATGCCCAAAAATGGACCGAGGCCGAGCCCAGGTGTGGCTCAGGAATCAGCAGAAAGGGTCCTTAGCGCCTACCCATTCCCTCCCTCCAGTCTCTCCCTGTATCTTGGAAAATTCCTCGGAGGAAATACTAGTACTTTCAATGCCCTTCCTGAGGCGGATCAATAATGAAACGGTGGGAAGTACACAGGCGTCACTCTCTCTGATGGAGATCACCCCCCAGCTGGAGACGACGCTGGAGAGAAGGCCAGGTAAAAATTGAACCAGGACGACCTGGTCTGACTGAGCATAGCAGTAGAGGATAGGTCCCATCTCTAAATAGCTAGAGTCCCTGGGTCTCCACCGCTGAGGACATCCTCGAGTGGTTCCAAGATTGAAAACTTTTATATTACACTTAACTGATAATCGGAGTGCTGTCCCTCGCTGGACATGTGGGACACCCATCACACCCATGCAAGTTCATTGGGATTACAAAATATGCCTCCTTCTTTCACCTCCGGCACCCCTCCACCCAAGAATGGGCACTCACGTAAACCCGTTGTATGTGGGTTCTGCAAGAAAGCTAGGCATTCCAACGAGCAGTGCCGAAATAAGTCCCAGGTGCCGCCCACAGCACCTTTCAAACCCTGTCCTGAGAATCCACCAACTAACAAGCCTGCACCCTCCTCAGGGGCAGTGCCACGAAGAGATTACGGACAAAGCTATTGCACTGCTTGCCAAGTTTATGGGCCCTCTCACACCATGGGCAAAATGCCATAATAATAAATCAAGTACTCCCACCATCACCTTGGCAGTTACAAATCCAAAGTCCTTAGGCCCTCCAGCCTAGGGTCCCATATATGTGGCACCTCCTGGAGGTATCTACCCCACGCCCCAGGTCAAGGCAACTTTGATGACTCTGGTGCTCAAATTTCCCCTCATATGAAAGACAAAGTTCCAGTATGGAGCTACATTAACCAACGAAAACTCGTCACAATGAGGGTATCAATCAATTTCAAGATGATACTCTCTTACTGTTCAGTTGAGAGTCACAATACCTCATAGATCCAAAATCTGCAATCTTGCAGTAGCAAACTATATTCCTGGAGGTTATGACATCCTCCTGGGACAGGACTTTCAGTCCCCATCTAAGTTACAGCAATCCAGGGGTCCAAATCCCCAAATCATTCATTAGGCACAAGTAATCCTCAAACACCTGCATTCATTCCCCTGCCAGTGCCACCTGAGTATGGTGTATATATGTGGCCCTTCCATCAAGATTGATTCCAGATCCCATTCTGGTGCCTGGCCCTGCCCCAGTGCCAGAGCCAGGGCTCCAAATAGATCTCCCTCCAAAAGATCCAGATCCCAAACTAGATTCACAATCTCTGCCAGGGCCACTTGCATGCACTGAGCAGTGCCACACTCTGTCCGTCCCGAACGACAAGCAAATTCCAAATCAAATAGTAGTGCCTGACCCTGCCTTTAGTGCCAGCACCAGAGCATGCCCCTGATCTCCATTCAAGGGATCCCAAGCAGGATCCCCTCTCTTCTCCCGGCCTGGCTCAAATACCAGCGCTGGTAAGAGAGATGGATTCTTCCGACCACAGCAGAAGCTCAACCAAAGGTGTGGCCTAGCAACCCATACCTGAGTTGGTCCTGGTAACCTGCGAGCCTATCACGCCCACCGTGACCTCTTCCTCTCTTTCCCTGTCCCCTGCAGACATGACCATGAGTAAGGATTCTGCCATGTCTCAAATGGCCGATGAACCCCCGGAACTGCGGCGACTTGGAGTAGAGCCTGCAATGAATGCCCCTGCTTCAGCCGCCAAAGAAGCCGACACAGGTGGCACTCCAGCGTCCTCCTTGGGCTCAGTTCGACCGACTCCCCAACCAAGGAGAACCATCGACCTAAAGAGATCTGTGGCAGAAATCACATGCGCAGGTAATGCCAGGTAGCTTAATGAGAGCTGCTGAGCTCTCCTGGCACTAGTGCAAATTTGGCACAGTGCCACCCTTTTATCCTACGAGGACCTTCTCAC
Organism: Macrobrachium rosenbergii; assembly: GCF_040412425.1. Classification (NCBI taxonomy): domain Eukaryota; kingdom Metazoa; phylum Arthropoda; class Malacostraca; order Decapoda; family Palaemonidae; genus Macrobrachium; species Macrobrachium rosenbergii. Next base: position 46,842,211 of record NC_089750.1, on the reverse strand, counting down.
CTCTATCCAGAAGAGGGTGTCATGTTTCCTCACCTATTTATTTTCCTTAAACTTTGCCATTTATTCTTTTCCTTTAACATTTTTCTTTTCATTATTTTGTTCAATTAATCATATTATTTTACACCTCACAAAAACTCTTATAGTTTTCCTTGTTCCCAATGCAGAGTGCAGTTGACAGACATCCCAATTTTTAGTAAGGGGCCTATGACTTCCCTTTGAAAAACTTTGGGTAAAAGAATAAACCTAAGCCCAGTCATATGCTAAAAGATATAATTTCCCATATTAATCATCACTTATCTTTAACATTATCATTTGCCTTCTTTGTTATTCCCCTGTAATTTAAGTCCCGAGTCCGTGACTTGGAAAGACCGTGTACTTTACATATTTGTCTGTCCTTCATCGTACTTAGCTTCATGCTCATAAGCACCATTGACTTCAGTGCCACGTCTGTCACTGTGCCGTCAACATAAGTAACATGGCGACACCTAACGAAGACCATGTGTATTTCATTGTAATGCCTTCTCAGGGCAAACTAACTGCATGTCTTTGACTGTAACAACTATTAAAAGTTGAGTGCAATATTATTGTAAGACTTACATTAAGGAAATCTCACTTACAGTTATTGTGTTTAATATTTACAGTAACTTCCTTATATTTGTAACAAGGGAGTTTCATAATAGCAGTAACTTATGATTTATCGATTTTAACACTTACAATAATTTACTCATATTTCTTTTGAGGTTTACCTTCAGGAGGACAATTAAAGTTAGTGTATTTTAATATTTACAGTAACTTTCTCATAGTTTTAATGTACCTGTTTTAAAGTAACAGTAATCTAAGGTTAAAACCATTTTTTTTTTACTCTGCAATTAACATAAAATACTGACTTTGTAAAATTTGTCAGATACCTTCAGATGCAAAGAGATTAAGTTCCTAAATATACAAGAGTGCCGTTAACGAGAAAATTAGAGTAATATAAAACATTTGTCGGCTGAATACTTGGTTTGGTGGACATTCGCACCCGACTGAAGGTGTGAGATGCCAACTTGGACGGAGAGTTCTTATATCTCCTCCCTTAATCTGTTAATCACACTCTGTATATCCCTTTCAACTTTCTCTTCTCGAACATGTGTCGCTGCGGGAAACTTCGTTTTTAGACCCGAGGTTGTGAAGAGACTAAGACAGGCTGGAGGCAGAATAGAGCCTGCGACGCGGATTATGAGAATGAGCACTTGGACCTGAGGTCATACATGATGCCCCGTGCATAGGAAACGACACCAACCCCATCTACCTGTCGGTAATCCTCCTGACCCCTGACCAAAGGCATATAAGGACCTCACCGAAGGAACAAGCAAGAGAGACATTGCTGGACGTGAGCGAGACACATATCCCCCTTCCATTCCCGTCTCCTTCAGAGAGCCATGCCCTACCACGTGGTCCTATCTTGTAGGGACTTTTAGTATTCTTACCAGTGAAGCCCTTAGCCCTTCCTCTGCCACCATTACCCTCGCTGAAGCCACCTCTTCTAAAAGGTAAAGTAATCTGTTGCAAAGGTTCTTTCAGTCAGTCACACTGTTTTAATTCTCATACTAAAGTTTCTATTTCCATTTCTAAGTGGCAATATTTCCATATCAACCTTGCCTTGTTAGGGCAGTTTTACATAAATGCCTGTGTTTCACTAATTACATAAAATCGTTATAATTAACCTCTCAGGCCTTGCCTGCCTGATTAGTCCACTTCATCTTTTGATATTTCATTTCATGTAAATACACATAATTTTAAACTTACCCTAACGTGTTTACTTACAAATACCTTGTGAGTAGAGCCCTCAGCTCAGATAAACTCCCCCTTATTTCTTGTTTTTACGATTTCCTGAATCAACAGCAGTCAGATTTATACAAAAATAGAGGTAAGTAACAAGATCATTCAATTAGACTGTATAACTGGCACATGGTAAGCATTTCCCCAGGTTAAATCGTGTTTTATACATCAGCGATTAATACCATGCAAGTTAGCGGTCGTAATATATATATATATATATATATATATATATATATATATATATATATATATATATATATATATATATATATATATGACATTTTTTTATCACACCGTGATTTATATACGATCATGAAGCTACAAATATCGCTTAATATCAAATCCACGCTACTCGAAGAATATCCCCGATGGGGAATTATCACCGAAGGGGAATTTATAAGTGATAAATGGACGGGCACTGCCGAGTCTCGATCCCACGACACACAGACGCGCATCCAGCGAATCCAGTCGACGCTAACCACTGCCCGTCCATTTATCACTTTATAAATTCCTTCAGTGATAATTCATCTGGGATATTCCGGAGGTAGCGTGGATTTGATATTAAGATTTGTAGTTCATCGTATATATATATATATATCTAGTATATATATATATATATATATATATATATATATATATATATATATATATATATGTGTGTGTGTGTGTGTGTGTGTGTGTGTGTGTGTGTGTGTATGTGTAATTCTAATAACCACAATGCCCTCTTAACTTCTCAGAGTCTTCGCGTTTTTTGGATATGCTTGTAACTACGAAGCCGAAAATATCCAGACGGAAGAAATTGAAGAGCCTGTGAATGGCGGTCGCGAGAATCAACCCGCATTACCATATTCACAGAGAGGTCATGATGGCTGATGGTGAGGATGGGTCTATTGCAGCTCACAAAATATATCTGAAAACGACAGGCCTTATAAGTATGTACGAGAGGCAATGACTTTATCCTTCGTAGCCAGGTCGGCAACGTGACCTCCCAGTGCATGGTGGTAATGCGGGTTCGATTCTCGCGACCGCTATTCACAGGCTCTGAATTTCTTTCCGTCTGGATATTTTCGGCTTCGTAGTTACAAGCATATCCAAAAAAGCACAAGAATTCGAGAAGTTAAGAAGGCATTGTGGCTATTAGAATTACATATGTGTCTGGTAAAAATGACCAGTAGATTCTACATATATATTTCAGCTCAAAAAGCAATAAAAACGATTGCTCAATGAAAACTACGATGGTGAGGATGGGTCTATTCCAGCTCTAACAAAAATATCTGAAAAACGACAGGTATATGTATGTACGGAGAGGCGATAGACTTTTATCCTTCGTAGCCAGGTCGGCAACGTGACCTCCTTGTGAATATGGTAACGCGGGTTCGATTCTCGCGACCGCCATTCACAGGCTCTTCAGTTTCTTCCGTCTGGATATTTTCGGCTTCATGTAGTTACAAGCATATCCAAAAAGCGCGAAGAATTCGAAGTTAAGAGGCATTGTGACTATTAGAATTACATATGTGTCTGGTAAAAGTGACCAGTAGATCTTCACATATATATATATATATATATATATATATATATATATATATATATATATATATATATATATATTATATATATATATATATATATATATATATATATATATATATATATATATATATATATATATATATATATATATATATATATATATATATATATATATATATATCAACATTATAATCAATCATTACACATGTAATGACCGATATATATATATATATATATATATATATATATATATATATATATATATATATATATATATATATATATATATATATATATATATATATATATATATATATATATATATATATATATATATATATATATATATATATATATATAGATATATATATATATATATATATATATATATATATATATATATATATATATATATATATATATATATATATATATATATATTTATATATATATCAACATGCGTAATCAGTCATTACGTAATGACTAAATTTTAGTCATCACGCGTACGCATATAGGGATATTTATCCCCAGGAGCTAGTATAATACGGCGAAACAGTGAGTCACCTACACACTGTTTCGCCGGGTTTAATTTAGTCCCTGGGGGTCAAATGTATTGCCGTGTTTAGCACTGGCTCCTGGGGATCAAATGTCCCTAAGTGCGTTACGCGTGATGACTGAAATTTCAGTCATTACGCGTAATGACTGATTACGCGTGTTGACTGTAACATATATATATGACGACCGCCGGTTGCATGGTATATATCGTTGATGTGTAAAACACCACTCCAGAGGATAAAATTTTTAGCCTATGTAAACAATCTTGACTGAAATTAAGTATTGGGAAGACTTGATGAATCAATTTATATAAATATATATATATATACCTATATATATATATATATATATATATATATATATATATATATATATGTATATATATTATATATATATATATATATATAAATATATATATATATATATATATATATAGGAAGATATATATATATATATATATATATATATATATATATATATATATATATATATATATATATATATATTATATATATATATATATATATATATATATATATACTGTATATATGTTTACAGTGAAGTGAGGGAATAAAAGCTTGTTAGAAAAAAAAAATATCGTCATTGTTGTAGTGAGAGAGAGAGAGAGAGAAGAGAGAGAGAGAGAGAGAGAGAGAGAGAGAGAGAGAGCAGCTTTAGTTTGAATGGCCACCAGAGATTATTACCATATATACGGTAATGTTAGCCACTGTTATGATACATGATCCCCTCCTCCCCTAGGGTCATCATTTGCATTTCTTGCTCGAAATACTTGGATGGCCAAGTTTTGCCTACAGTATACACAAAAACATGAAAAGAGTAAAACAGAGTTGACATTTCTTTAGGTTACATTTTATGCTCCGTACACGTCATCGTGTTTTTTCCTTGACATCCTGAACTACCTCCTTACCTTGATCAAATGTTTTATCATTAAATTGGCTCTTAGTTAGATAAAAGAGTACTTTTAAAGCTACATGAGTCTTAAGAGAAATTTTAAAAGATCACTGGATAAAAAAAAAAACTCATGCTAGACGCTAATAGGCTTAAGATTACCGAGCCATAGAAACTTGATGCTTCTATAATAAATTTCCTTTTAGTTTCGGGTTTTAGACCTATAAGGAAAAGAAAGAAGGAGATTGAAAACAATACACCAATATCAGAGATAGATGACCACAGATCAAAGTGGAATTGAGAAAATAAACTTCGTTCTATGCTTTCAAGATCGAATAATGGAAGGAATCAACTTTCCAAACAGCGAGACCTGTAGTAGACTTGAAATCATGTCATTGATATTTTACAATAGCCCTAATAACAGCATACTGTAATATTAATATTTCAGAATACAAACTTTAAAAAAAACTAAAATTATCATAGCTGTATCTTTCACCATTATTGCTCCACAGATATGTCAGGTCCCTCCCCCGACCCCTACCGCATCCTCTGAACGCCAAAAATTGATATCTGGGCCTCCGGCCGGTTGAATGTTTCCAGAGTTATGAAGGGCCAAAGTTGCGGTTTTTGTGTACTCCGCTTGGTTTGGCTTTACTAACCGCTAACTACCGTGGCGGCTGATTCTTTGACTATGGACTACTAGAATACATTGTAGGTGTTTATTCAGAACAAATTCTCGGCTGTAATTATCAATCATCAACAAACTCTGCCAAACAAATAATGTCACAAAGCTGAGCAACAGCAAAATCTTTGGGCGGTGAATAGTCCTTGTGGAGTACACTATGCATGGGAGAACGGAGCAGTTTTTGTTTAGTCTGCCAATATTCTAGTTTGCCATGCTTTGCAGGGATTGAACAAGAGCATATTTCTGTAGTCAATGGCAGTCACTAAAACGAGTTTATTATTTTGAAGTGGTTAATGTTTACAAATATTCGACAGAGCATTTCAAAGTTTGTAAGAGAAGAAAATTGTCAATAAATGTTAAAAAGAGTACGGCTTGAAGGTAAACTGAAGCCAGGTAGATCAGTCAATTAGTATGGATATTGGAAGCATGGTACAGGAAAGTACAAGTAACAGAGGGTGGAAGGACGACATAAGGGACAAATCGCCAGAGTGACGAAGAAGGGGGGAGGAACGTTCATGGCAACAAAAATGGGAGTGTATGAAGAGTCACTCAAAACTTAATGCAGCGGATAAAGTGTGATGAAAAAAGTGGAACTTATTAAGATAAATCTTCGCATGGAGTAAGACGGGTTGCAAACATAGGAAATATTGAGGTTGTGACATGATGAAGATGAAAAAATATAGGCATTAGTTAAACACTGGACCGATAAATACATACATACGTGTATATATATATATATATATATATATATATATATATATATATATATATATATATATTGTAACGTCCTTTTCCTCCGTTACTAAAAATTAAATAACTTTATCAAACTCTGTTCACAACCACAAGCTAAGTCCACAGTCAGTGGAATAGCTCTCAAATAATATTAATAGTGCAAAAATCAATTCATGGGGAAAACGAAACACCACAAAAACACTTAAATTTAATACAAAAAATATGCAGATAGAAGTTTTTCCTGAACCTCAGAATACAATTATTAATGAACACCAATCAACCTGAAAGATTTATAAACCAACACACTTACCCAATTAAGACAGAAAAAAGCAAAGATACATCCACAAAAAGAAGGGGGTTCAGATAGGAGAAGGTATTCGGAAAGAAAGAACAACCTATCAATTACAAACTAATTAATCTAGTGATAATTTCCTCCTCCGAAACACTGGAGCAGTGGCCGTGATCTCCTTAATCATATATTGCTGTCCTCCGTAACACTGGAAGTTATAGCCATGATCTTTTAGATACTTATATGTCTCTGCGTCCAGAGACAAAAGTGAGGGGGGAAGTGGTGAAGGCAAATGAATATAATTAGTGTACTCGATAGGACCCATCCAACAGCGATCCTACGTCCACAAGGATGATCCTCCAGGAAACCAGGGACGTCCAAATGAGACCAATCAAAGATCGCCTGACTAATCCAAAAATATCGTTCACTTATACCTTGGCTAAGCGAGAGCCCTCGACATTTACTGAGCCGAGGTGAGGCTGGATGAAGTGTAATCCTTTAAGTAATAGTACATCCAAGCAGGCGTTACGTAGCAAAATCAGCAGTCACCAGGAGTAATAAGGCTCAGAGATCAACTGACTCCTTCAGTCGAAAGAACCTCCGACACAGCCATGGTGACAGCACCACTCGCTCACAAATATATGAAAAGACAGAATGGTCATTAGTGACAATTACTAAACAGACAAACCACCGGGGAGGAGGAAAACAAACTAAATGGATAATAATACAGTTCATATGCTTTACAAAAACTAGAATAAAATGACTAATTATAAAATAACACAACAAAGTGACACCTCCTCTCCCAAAAGAAAAAAAATATATACATATATATATTTTTTTTTACAGTGAATAACTTGGAATATTTAAAAAAAAAAAAACTAAATAGTCATTGAAAAGACCGACAAGCCAAGCACAAGGTTTTATGCAACCCTGTAAGGAAAAAACAAAGGTATGAATTTGCAAAAAAAAAAAAATAAAACTTACAAAACCCGATATCCAACAGGAGGGGTAGCAAAGGAACAAGGATGCAGCTCACAAAGGTATCTAAATTAAAATATCATTAATACAATGGAAAATCTATAACACAGAAAACCTCAGAAACCATTGCTAAATATATTATTTTAAACCCAAGAGCTTCAAAACTCTCACATAAGTATACGCATCATTAAGAGCTACAATGCTCTAATCCGGATTCCATATAACTTCATAGGTCATAATTTACACACTCAACGTTGTTTCACTTTGTTTCACATCGCTCATTGCAACAATGTTCAGCGAACAATAGTCCTGATAACACAGCGACAACACTATATCACTATAAAAGTGTCCTACCGAATACATACACTAACACTGGACAACACAGAGAAAACCAACACAGCTTTCCCCTGCGCAATCCTAACACAAAATTTCGTGAAGCATAATTATGCCTGAAAACCAAGAATGCCCGGATTAGTAGCTGTCCGCTAACAATGTAAATTCTCCGATTAATATCCTAATCACCAAATTAATCACCTCAGCGTATTATACCATGAGCCAAAGACCAACAAATACCAACATCATTGTATACCAACATCATTATATCAAAAATATTGTATACTCATTTCATACTTTTCAGTAACAATTTTACGATATTACCCATTTGTTTCTTACAACACTCATTCCATAACGCATTAAAAGCACTTCACCAACCTTCATTACAAAACATAAACATATAAACACCAAGTAGCACCATCTACCTTTACCTAAGACCTCAATATTAAACTAATCTTAATTTTATAGCCCAAGGTATTTACAGAACTCCTGTAAAGGAAAATTATAATTAATACATATTTGTTATACACTCATCTACTCTTACAATACAAACCTAAGCACCTACTTCAACAGTACACACACTGTAACTAGAACGATACAGATACTACCTTAATATCCGCATAGCCCTCTGCAAGAATCCTTCCCTACTCAACGCTGCGAGAGAGAACATCAGCCACAACGTTGTCTTTTCCCGGGACATGAGTGAACTCAGATTCCACTCCTGTAACATGAGGCTCCAACGCATCAGACGTTGGTTTTTATTTTTGTATCTATTGATGAAGGTCAATGGTTATGGTCAGTCATAATCTTTATTGGAGTTCCTGTGGAAGAAAGATAAATGGAAAAATTATTAATAGCCAGAATGAGTGCGGTGTCTCCTTCTCGACCGTCGAATATTTTCGTTGAGCGGAATTCAATTTCTTTGAGAAGAACGCGACCGGGTGAGAAACGCCTTGCTCGTCGTTCTGTAATAAGACCGCTCCGACACCGACATCACTTGCGTCAGTGGCAAGCGAAAAAGGCAGGTCGAAACCGGAGCCCTTAAAATGGGGAAACTAAGAAGCACACCTTTTAAACACTCAAATGCCCTTTGCGTTTCAGGAGTCCAATTAAAGGAACAGTTTTCTTCAGCAAATTAGTGAGCGGATCAGCAATGTCAGAAAATTCCTTACAAATTTGCGATACTAACCAACTAGACCCAGGAATTTTCTGACATCTTTCGACACTTTGGTATAGATATTTTCTCAATGGCCTCTACATTTGCTTGTTTAGGTGCCACCTTACCGTCACCAACCTCATGCCTAAATAGATTACCTTCCTTTGACAAACTCACTTTTTCAAATTAATTACTAACCCAGCTTTTTTAAAACCTCAAATAAAGCCCTAATACGCTTCAGATGCGTTTCCCAGTCATCGCTATAAATTACGATATCATCAATATACACAACGCAACCTTCTAAACCATACACCAATGTGTTCATTAAACGTTGAAACGTAGCCGCAGCGTTTATCATACCGAACGGCATTACACGGCATTGAAATAACCCTTGTGGAGTCACAAAGCAGATAAAGCCCTGGCCCGTTTTGATAAAGGAACTTGCCAATACCCTTTTAGCAAGTCAAATTTACTGATAAACTTTGATTTTCCCATGATCGATACAATCTTCAATCCGAGGCAAAAGATAACAATCTGTCTGCGTGACTTCGTTAACTTTCCTATAATCGAAGCACAAACGAAAATCACCATCAGGCTTTTTCACCAACACTACCGGAGAGGACCATGGGCTTTACTGGGCTCTATTAAACCATGCTTTAACATATAGTCAATTTCTTTGGCTACTACCTTAGCTTTAAAGGGGTTTAACCTATAAGGGGACTGTTTATGGGGTGGCATTCCCAACCTCCACGTCATGTTCCAAAATAGACGTACGACCTGGTACCTCTGAAAACAATTCTTTATAACCCATAACCAGTTTTCTTAAAGACCTTCGTTTCTCGCTACTGAGATGGGAGACTAAACCATCAAAGTTCTCCAAATAATTCTTATTACTAGACAAGCAAATTTCATTATCATAATTATCATTATTAAAACCCTCTGAAAAAGAATAAAGATTATTATTATGTGAAACATCATCCGTAATAGCTTTATCGGAATAACTTTCTCTCTTCCTTATATGCTTTTAACATGTTAACATGACACAATTGGAAAGGCTTCCTTCTTTCCGGAGTTTCAACCAAATAATTTACCTCACTAACTTTTTTCAAAATTTTCCATGGTCCAGAGAAAGAAGCTTTCAAAGAATTACCTGGCAACGGCAAAAGTACAAAACCCTATCGCCTACTGCGAAATTATGCACTTTAGCCTTTCTATCAAAAAAGTATTTCATCCTTCTTTGACTAGACAATAAATTTTCTCTGGCAAATTTCCAAGCCTTCGACAGTTTGTCACCCAAGTTTGTCACATAATCTAACAAGCTGATGTCGGGGATATCACCTTCCCACGATTCTCTTACCACATCAAGAGGACCACGCACACAATGTCCAAAGACCAAATCAAAAGGTGACAAACCTAAGGACTGACTTGGAGCCGACCGAAAGGCAAATAATAAATAAGGCAATTCCTTGTCCCAATCGGATCCATGAGTTAAACAATATTTCTTTATCATTGACTTCAGGGTCTGATGGAACCTCTCAGAGCACCCTGACTTTCTGGATGATATGGGAAGAAGTCACATGTCTAATGCCCAATTCATTCATCTTACCTTTGAAATATTTACTAACAAAATTAGTCCCACAGTCTGACTGGACGACCTTGGGCATCCCAAACCTAGTAAAAAGTTAGTTAGTACTTCTACAATTTTTTCACTCTTAATGGTACGGAGGGGAATAGCTTCAGGATAGCGAGACATTTTATCCATTATAGCGAAAATATATTCATTCCCACTACGAGTCCTCGGTAACGGACCAACTACATGGAAAATGACCTCTTTGAAAGGCTCGGAAACCACAGGGATGGGGCACAAAGGAGCTTTAGGAACAGGTTGATTCGGCTTACCGACTTTCTGACACACATCGCAACTATTAACAAACTTCTTAACGTCTGCTTTCAACTTGGGCCAGAAATAGTTCGCGAAGAGTTTGCTAGTCGTCTTATAAACACCAAAATGTCCAGCCAAACCACTTTCATGAGCCAATGACATCAAACCATTTCTGTAAATATAAGGAACCATTATTTGTCTTAATATTTCATGTTCCGAGTTACCAGCCTCCATCGGCCTACTCACCCTGTACAAAATATTCTTAATAATTCTAAATTTAGGTACAGTCAAGTCCGATTCTTCGCCCGACTCAATGGGTAGGTCGCGAAATTCCTTTTTCTGGGCTTTAACAAGTTCTTCCACAGTCCAATTGGATGATCTCTCAAAATATTAATATCTCCTACAATACTACTACTATTTTCCAAACTACTCAAGTCTACATCAGTTGCAACGTCAACAACTCTAGCACTAGAACGCGTAACTACTGCTACTTCTGGATTGATCAAAATTGGACAAGTCTTATTCTTAAAAGCCACGTCATTCCCAAAACAATATCAACCCCTTTGACCGGAAACTTATTTACTACTGCCAACTTCAAAACTCCTGAAAAAGAAGGACATTTCAAATGAAAATTTCCGATGGGGTAAGACTCGACTGAATCAGGAAAACCAGACAGCAAAACAAACTCTTTATAATCAAAGTCAAAATCTTTAGGTAACGGGTCCCGTAAGATCAAAGACTGGGCCGCCCCAGTATCCCGTAAAATCCTTAATCTTCCTTTTCAATGGGCGAATTGACCAACGACACTTTCCCAGTAGACAAATACCTCTCAAAACAGTCTGTTAGTCATTGGTCACTGGGTTTGGTCGGAACAGGATCGCTTTCTTTTCTGCCGACTCCCATCACCGGTCTTCCTCTTAGCCTGCAAGGATTTTTTTAAAAGGAAAGCAAGAACTCTTCAAATGCCCTTTCTTATTACAATAAAAACACGTAACCTTCTTTTTTCCACTCTGGATCATGGGAACCATAACCTCTTTTATCATTATTAACAGAAAAACGTTTAACATTATTAATAGATTCCTGTAACAAAATTATTATTATTATTATTATTATGATTAGGCCGCATAAACGTCTTACTCTTATTATAACCACCTCGACCTGTCCTATCCCATTTCAGGTTTTACACTTGTCCTGATGCTCCTAACTCACTCTTGTGTGACAAATAATATTCATCGCTAGCAATAGCGGCTTCCTGTAAATTGTCGATTTTCAGTTCTTCGAGGTGAACTTTTAACTTATCTGAAACACACCTCTTGAATTCTTCTACATATAACAATTCTTTTAATTTTTCCATGTCATCCACCTCTTTCGATTTAAACCAATCTTCCAGCAAATTGTCTTTTTCCCCTAGCGAACTCTACAAAGGTTTGGTCACTACACTTTGCAAATTTCTGAACCTTTGCCTGTAGGCTTCCGAACCAACTCGTAAGCTTTCAACACAATAGCCTTAACATTTTCGTAATCTGAGGACAAAGTTTCATCCAAAGTTACATAAACCTTTTGAGCCCTTCCTACAAGTTTACTCTGTATGAGAGTGGTCCAGTATTCCTGGGGCCACTGCAATTTGGCCGCAATTCTCTCAAATGAGACGAAAAATTCCGCAACATTGTTCTCTTGGAAACATGGCACAAACTTAAGGGCCTGCCCCAAATTAATGGCAGGCGTTACCAAACTACCCGGGGAGGAAGGAGGAGAAGAGGGAGCTGCATTTTCGCATTTCTCTCAAACATTCTTTCTCTCTCTCTCTCTCAGCCCTAAATTTCTCTAAATTAAATTCTAAAGTTTTCAATTCTATCTGTTTAGTCAATACCTCCACAAACACCTCAGTCTTTGGTGTTATTACTCACCCTTTTTAACCATACTGACATAATCATAAACCTGGATTAACAATAGGCCTTTCCTAATAGAAACATCATACAACTCAAATTTTTAGCTACTTTCTATTAAAAATTAATTTCTATCAAGCTCTGCAAGCCTTGCATAAATCAAAAATCAGACAGGAGATCTAACACATTAACTGTCGACATTGTGACTAAACAAACTAAATATCAACAAGCAACAAACTCAACACGAGGAGGTGTAAAAATGTTGTTCAAAGAAAACTAAGCCCCCAGAATTAATTTTGCACTGGTGAACAGACAGGAACGCAAGATCCTGTCAAGACGCCAAATTTGTAACGGTCCTTTTCCTCCGTTACTAAAAATTAAATAACTTTACTTATCAAACTCTGTTCACAACCACAAGCTAAGTCCACA